>NW_028270149.1:8115416-8130416 GCF_037043375.1 Chiloscyllium plagiosum | reverse complement strand
AGTACAGAAACACACACACATACACACACAAACATACATACACACATATATACACACACATGCAAACATACACACAAACACACACACATGCATATGCACACACATACACACACACAATCATACACACACATATGCGCACACACACACATGCACACGCACACAAACATACACACATATACACACACATACACATACACACCCATACACATACACCACACAAACATACACACATACACACACGCAACCATACTCACACATACACACATGCAAACATACACACACACAAACATACACACACAAACATACATGCACATACTCACACAAACCCACACACATGCACACACACACATGCACACAAACATACACACACATACACATGCACACCCACACACATACACACTCAAACATACACAAACAAACACACACAGACAAACATACACACACATACACACACTCAAATATACACACACAAACATACACACACTCATACACACACACAAACATGCATACTGACATACACACACACACTCTCACACATACACACAAATTCTCACACATACACACAAGTACACACACACAAACTTACACACATACACACACACAAACATACACACATACACACACAAACATAGACACACACATCCACACACACACTCTCACACACACACTACTCACACATACACACACACTCTCACACACACATACACCTACACACTCTCACACACATACATGCTCTCTCACACACATACACACATAAACACACACACTCTCACACACACACATACACACACAAACTCAAGCACACCCACACACACACACACACGCACACACACACACTCTCACACCCACACGTACACACACTCAGACACACACACACACATGTACACACACATACACACACACAAACACATACACACGCACACATTCAAGCACACACATACGCATCCAGACACACCCACTCTCACACCCACACATACACACAGACACAAATATACACATACACACAAACATATACACACAAAAACGCACACACATACACACAAACATACACACACAAATATACACACACAGAGAAACATACACACACACAAACATACACACAACCACACACATACATGC
Source organism: Chiloscyllium plagiosum (assembly GCF_037043375.1). NCBI lineage: Eukaryota > Metazoa > Chordata > Chondrichthyes > Orectolobiformes > Hemiscylliidae > Chiloscyllium > Chiloscyllium plagiosum. The sequence goes on along the minus strand of NW_028270149.1, from coordinate 8,129,297 downwards.
ATAGGCACACACACATACACATACACCCACATAAACACACACGGACACACACACATACACACACTCACAAACATACACACACACTAACATACACACCCATACACACACAAACATACACACATACTCACACACACACACACACAAACATGCACACACACATACACACGCACGCACACAAACATACACATACACACACAAACACACACATACACACACAAACATACACACACAAATATACACACATACACATGCACACCCACACACACACTCAAACATACACACATGTACGCACACATACACACATACACACACAAACATACACAAGTACAGAAACACACACACATACACACACAAACATACATACAGACATATATACACACACATGCAAACATACACACAAACACACACACATGCATATGCACACACATACACACACACAATCATACACACACATATACACACACACATACATGCACACACATACACACACACAAACATATACACTGACATACACACACTCAACTCACACATACACGGACAAACATACACACATACATACACACGCACACAAACATACACATACACATACACACACATACACATACACAGAGACACACACGCTCTCACACACTCACATACACACACATATATACATACACACACAAACATACACATACACACAAACATACACACATACATACACACACACACAAACATACACACACAAACATACAGCCACATACACAAACATACACACAAACATATACACAACCACTCACATACACATGTACACACACACAGGCACACACACATACACACCCACGCATACACGCACAGAGGCACACACACTCACAAACATGCACACACACAATGATATACACACACAAACATACACACACAAACGTACATGCACATACTCACACACACCCATTCACATGCACACACACACACATACATACGCACACAAACATGCACACACACATACACACACAAACATACACACACATACACACACATACACATACACCACACAAACATACACACACACAAACACACACACACATACACACACACACAAACATACACACGCATACACACATGCAAACATACACACACACAAACATACACACACAAACATACATACACATACTCACACACACTCACACACATGCACACACACACATACACATGCACGCAAACATACTCACACATACACATGCACACCCACACACACATACACACTCAAACATACACAAACAAAGACACACACAAACATACACACGCACACAAACACACACACATACCCACACAAACATACACACACTCAAATATACACACACACATATACACACACACAAACATACACACACTCATACACACACACAAACATACATACAGACATACACACACACACTCTCACATATACATACATGCACACAAATTCTCACACATACACACATACACACAAGTACACACACACAAACGTACACACATACACACATACAAACATACACACATACGCACACACAAACATACACACACATACACACACAGACGCGCACACACACTGACATACACACACATACACACACACGCAAACATACACATACACACAAATATGCACACACACAAAAACACACACACGCATACACACATAAACATACACACAAACACACACCAACACACACACACACCGACACACACACATATACACACACATACACACACACAAACATATACACTGACATACACACACTCAACTCACACATACACGGACAAACATACACACATACATACACACGCACACAAACATACACATACACATACACACACATACACATACACAGAGACACACACGCTCTCACACACTCACATACACACACATATATACATACACACACAAACATACACATACACACAAACATACACACATACATACACACACACACAAACATACACACACAAACATACAGCCACATACACAAACATACACACAAACATATACACAACCACTCACATACACATGTACACACACACAGGCACACACACATACACACCCACGCATACACGCACAGAGGCACACACACTCACAAACATGCACACACACAATGATATACACACACAAACATACACACACAAACGTACATGCACATACTCACACACACCCATTCACATGCACACACACACACATACATACGCACACAAACATGCACACACACATACACACACAAACATACACACACATACACACACATACACATACACCACACAAACATACACACACACAAACACACACACACATACACACACACACAAACATACACACGCATACACACATGCAAACATACACACACACAAACATACACACACAAACATACATACACATACTCACACACACTCACACACATGCACACACACACATACACATGCACGCAAACATACTCACACATACACATGCACACCCACACACACATACACACTCAAACATACACAAACAAAGACACACACAAACATACACACGCACACAAACACACACACATACCCACACAAACATACACACACTCAAATATACACACACACATATACACACACACAAACATACACACACTCATACACACACACAAACATACATACAGACATACACACACACACTCTCACATATACATACATGCACACAAATTCTCACACATACACACATACACACAAGTACACACACACAAACGTACACACATACACACATACAAACATACACACATACGCACACACAAACATACACACACATACACACACAGACGCGCACACACACTGACATACACACACATACACACACACGCAAACATACACATACACACAAATATGCACACACACGCATACACACATAAACATACACACAAACACACACCAACACACACACACACCGACACACACACATATACACACACATACACACACACAAACATACACACAGACATACACACACATTGACACACACACATAGGCATACACATAAACACACACAATGTTCTAGCAAAGAGGATAAATAGGGTGGTCAGTAGGACTTTAAACTTCTGAGTTGGGGGGAAGGGAAAGTGAAAGCGACAGGGAGTATGGAGGTAAATGGCAAGATAAGCAGCAGGATAGCATGTTTCCAGGCGGATTTAAAATTGAGGCAGACTGAGAATGCAGTAAAAAGCAAGGATAACTTAGGACATATGACTTTCAACATCTCTAATGATAAGGAAGTTAGCATTAAGGCACTTTACCTGAATGCTCGTAGCATACATAACAAAGCCGATGAACTAATGGCACAGATAATAGTGAATGATTATGATGTAGTAGGCATCACAGAGACTTGGTTACAGGGGGGTCAGGACTGGCAGTTAAACCTCCATGGTTTTTCAACTTATCGAAAAGACAGAGAGGTGGGCAGAGGGGGTGGGGTTGCCTTGTTAGTTAAGAACAAAATTAAATCTATGGTATTGAATGACATAGCGTCGGATGATGTGGAGTCTGTGTGGGTGGAATTGAGGAACCACAAAGGCAAAAAAAACATAATTGGAGTTGTGTATAGACCTCCTAACAGTGGTCAGGACCAGGGACGCAACATGTACCAGGAAATAGAGAAGGCATGTCAGAAAGGCAAGGTTACATTGATCATGGGAGACTTCAATATGCAGGTGGACTGGGTAAATAATGTTGTTAGTGGATCTAAAGAAAGGGAATTCATGGAATGCTTACAGGATGGCTTTTTGGAACAGCTTGTCATGGAGCCCACAAGAGAGGAGGCTATTCTGGACCTAGTGCTTTGCAATGAACCAGACTCTATAAAAGATCTTAAAGTAAGGGAACCCTTAGGAAGTAGCGACCATAATATGATAGAGTTCAGTCTGGAGTTTGAAAGGGAGAAGGCAAAATCGGATGTAATGGTGTTACAGTTGAATAAAGGTAATTATGAGGGCATGAGAGAGGAACTGACTAAAATAGACTGGAAGCAGAGGCTAACCGGGAAGACAGTAGAGCAAAAATGGCAGGAGTTTGTAGGTATAATTGAGGACACTGTACAGAGGTTCATTCCCAAGAAAAGAAAGATTAACCGGGGAGGGATTAGACAACCTTGGCTGACAAAGGAAGTCAGGAAATGTATTAAAGAAAAAGAGAGATCCTATAAAGTGGCTAAGAACAGTGGGAAATCAGAAGATTGGGAAGGATACAAAAGCAAACAGAGGATAACAAAGAGTGTAATAAGAAAGGAGAGGATCAAATATGAAGGTAGGCTAGCCAGTAATATTAGAAATAATAGTAAAAGTTTCTTTCAGTACATAAGAAACAAACGACAGGCAAAAGTAGACATTGGGCCACTTCAAACTGATGCAGGAAGCCTAGTGATGGGAGATAAGGAAATAGCAGGAGAACTTAACAAGTACTTTGCGTCAGTCTTCACAGTGGAAGACATGAGTAATATCCCAAAAATTAAAGGGTGTCACGGGGCTGAGTTGAGTATGGTTGCCATTACGAAAGAGATAGTGCTAGAAAAGTTAAAAAGTCTTAAAATTGATAAATCTCCTGGCCCCGATGGGATACACCCTAGAGTTCTGAGAGAGGTGGCTGAGGAAATAGCAGAGGCATTGGTTGAGATCTTTCAAGAGTCACTGGAGTCAGGAAAGGTCCCGGATGATTGGAAGATGGCTGTTGTAACCCCCTTGTTCAAGAAAGGATCAAGGCAAAAGATGGAAAATTATAGGCCAATCAGCTTAACCTCGGTTGTTGGTAAAATTCTAGAATCCATCATTAAGGATGAGGTTTCTAAATTCTTGGAAGAGCAGGGTCGGATTAGAACAAGTCAACATGGATTTAGTAAAGGGAGGTCATGCCTGACAAACCTGTTGGAATTTTTTGAAGAGGTAACAAGTAGGTTAGACCAGGGAAACCCAGTGGATGTGGTCTATCTAGACTTTCAAAAGACCTTTGATAAGGTGCCACACGGGAGGCTGCTGAGCAAGGTGAGGGCCCATGGTGTTCGAGGTGAGCTGCTGGGATGGATTGAGGATTGGCTGTCTAACAGAAGGCAGAGAGTTGGGATAAAAGGTTCTTTTCAGAATGGCAGCCAGTGACGAGCGGTGTCCCGCAGGGTTCGGTGCTGGGGCCACAGCTGTTCGCATTATATATTAACGATTTGGATGAGGGAACTGGGGGCATTCTAGCGAAGTTTGCCGATGATACGAAGTTAGGTGGACAGGCAGGTAGTACTGAGGAAGTGGGGAGGCTACAGAAGGATCTCGACAGGTTGGGAGAGTGGTCCAGGAAATGGCTGATGGAATTTAACGTGAGCAAGTGCGAGGTCTTGCACTTTGGCAAAAAGAATAAAAGCATAGACTACTTTCTAAATGGTGAGAAAATTAATAAAGCCAAAGCACAAAGGGATCTGGGAGTGCTAGTCGAGGATTCTCTAAAGGTAAACATGCAGGTTGAGTCCGTGATTAAGAAAGCGAATGCAATGTTGTCTCTTATCTCAAGAGGGTTGGAATATAAAAGCAGAGATGTACTACTAAGACTTTATAAAGCTCTGGTTAGGCCCCATTTGGAGTACTGTGTCCAGTTTTGGTCCCCACACCTCAGGAAGGACATACTGGCACTGGAACGTGTCCAGCGGAGATTCACACGGATGATCCCTGGAATGACAGGTCTAACATATGAGGAACGGCTGAGGATACTGGGATTGTATTCGTTGGAGTTTAGAAGATTAAGGGGAGACTTAATAGAGGCGTACAAAATAATACATGGCTTGGAAAAGGTGGATGCTAGGAAATTGTTTCAGTTAAACGAGGAGACTAGGACCCGTGGACACAGCCTTAGAATTAGAGGGGGTCATTTCAGAACAGAAATGCGGAGACATTTCTTCAGCCAGAGAGTGGTGGGCCTGTGGAATTCATTGCCACGGAGTGCAGTGGAAGCCGGGACGCTAAATGTCTTCAAGGCCGAGATTGATAGATTCTTGTTGTCTAGAGGAATTAAGGGCTACGGGGAGAACGCTGGTAAGTGGAGCTGAAATGCGCATCAGCCATGATTGAATGGCGGAGTGGACTCGATGGGCCGAATGGCCTTACTTCCACTCCTATGTCTTATGGTCTTATGGTCTTATACACACACAAACACACACATACACAGACACACACACATACAAATGCAAACACATACATACAAACACACACACACATACACACATTCCCGCACATACACACACTTACACACAATAGCAAACACACACATATATACACACAGACACACACACAGACACACACACATACACACACACCTACACGCACAAACACACACATACACACACATGCATACACATACACACACACTCACACTTAAACACTCTCACACACATACATACACATACATGCTCTCACACACACATACACATGCAAACACACACAGACACACACACCTACACGCATAAACACACATATACACACACATGCATGCACATACACACACACATACACGCTCACACACACACACACAAACGCACACATACACACACATACCCACACACATACACACACACACAGACACATACACAAACACACATACTCACACCTACACACTCTCACACACATACATACATATACATGCTCTCACACACCCATACACATGCAAACACACACATACACACACAGACACACACACATACACACACATATACACATACACACACACTCAGATACATACACATACACGCACATACTCACACACACGCATACACATACATGCACACTCACATACACACCACACATACACACACACTCTAACACTCACACATACACACACATTTACACACACACAAACACACACATACACACTCACACACATACATGCACACACATACACACTCAGATACACACAAACACATGCACACGCACACACTCAAACACACACATACATAAACTCATGCACACATATACACACTGTCACACACACTCACATACACACACACTCTCACACACATACTACACACACACATACACACACATACACACACATTTACACACACACAAACACACACATACACACTCACACACATACATACACACACATACACACTCACACACACACACAAACATATACACACACACTCAAACACACACATACGCATGCACACACACCCACTCTCACACCCACATGTACACACACACATACACACAGACACACATACACATACACACACACATGCACACACACAGACACACACGCATACACACACATACACACATGTACACACACACATGCACATACGCACATACGCACACATACACACACACATACAGACACATACACACACATAGACACACACATCCACACACACTCTCACACACACACTACTCACACATACACACACACTCTCACACACACACTACTCACACATACACACACACTCTCACACACACATACACATACACACACATACACACACAAACACACACATACACCTACACACTTTCACACACATACATGCTCTCACAACCACATGTACACATCCACACACACACTCTCACACACACACTACTCACACATACACACAATCTCACACACACATACACATACACACACATACACACACACAAACACACACATACACCTACACACTTTCACACACATACATGCTCTCACACCCACATGTACACATAAACACACACACTCTCACACACACACATACACACACAAACTCAAGCACACACACGCATGCCCACACACAGTCTCATACCCACACGTACACACTCTCAGACGCACACACATATACACACACACATACACACATGTACACACACATACACATACACACACGCGCATACACGCACAGACACACACACGCACATACACACACATACATACTCTCATACACACACTTACACACTCACACTCTCACACACATACATACACACACATACACACTGTCACACACACACAAACACATACACACGCACACACTCAAGCACACACATACGCATGCACACACACCCTCTCTCACACCCACACGTACACATGCACATACACACAGACACACATACACATACACATACACACACACAAACATACACACATGCACACACAGACACACACACATACACACACATACACACATGTACACACACACATACACATACACACACACATACACATACACACACATTCTCACACTCACGCATACACATACATGCACACTCACATACACACTACACACACATACACACACTCTGACACTCACACATACACACACATTTACACACACACACAAACAAACACATACACACTCACACACATACATACACACACACATACACACTCACACGCACACAAACACATACACACACACACTCAAACACATACATACGCATGCCACGCACCCACTCTCACGCCCATACATACACACACATACACACAGACACACATACACATACACACACACAAACACACACACATGCACACACACAGACATACACACATACATACACGCATACACACATGTACACGCACACATACGCATACACACATGCACATACGCACATACGCACACATACACACACATACAGACATATACACACACATAGACACACACATCCACACACACACTCTCACACACACACTACTCACATCTCTCACACATACATACACATACACACATATACACACACACAAACACACACATACACCTACACACACTCACACACATACATACACACACATACATGCTCTCACACACACATGCACACATAAACACACACACTATCACACACACACATACACACACAAACTCAAGCACATACACACGCACGCACACGTACACTCTCACACCCACATGTACACACACTCACACACACACATACACACAAACATACAGACACACACCCGCACACACACACATACACACACACTCTCATACACACATGTACACAAACACACTCTCACACACATACATGCACACGCATACACACTGTCACACACACATACACACATAAACACATACGTACACATACACACGCAGACATACCCACATGCATACACACAGACACACACACAAACACACACACACTCATGCACACGCATACACACACATAGCACACACACACACACAGAAACATATACACACACGCACACACACTTGCACACCCACACATACACACATACACACGCACAAACACACTCACACATGCACACACATACAGACACACATACATACACATGTACACACACACATACACACACGCACATCCGCACACACATACAGACACATACACACACATAGACACACACATCCACACACACTCTCACACACACACTACTCACACTCTCACACACACATACACATACACACACATACACACACACAAACACACACATGCACCTACACACTCTCACACACATACATACACACACATACATGCTCTCACACACACATACACACATAAACACACGCACTCTCACACCCACATGTACACACACTCAGACACACACACATATACACACACACATACACTCATGTACACACATACACACACACACATACACAAACACACACGCACATACACACACACTCTCATACACACACTTACACACACATACACACACACATACACACTGCCACACACACATAAACATATAAACACATACATACACATACACACGCACACATACCCACATGCATACACACAGACACACACAAACACACACACACTCACACACACACATACACACACGTAGCACAGACATACACACACAAGCATACACACACACACACTCACACACCCACACATACACACACCCACATACACAGACACACATACATACAAGCACACTCACACATGCACACACACATACAGACACACACACATGCACACACACTTACACACACGCACATCCGCACACACATACAGACACACATACATATACACACACACATAAACACTCAGACACACACACACACAAACACACACTTACACACAGACGCACACACACAAACACACACACACATACCCACGCACACACATACACACATACACACATACACACACAAATCCACACAGACACACACTCATACACACACACATACACACAAATGCACACATACACACACACAGACACACACTTACACACAGACGCACACACACATACCCACGCACACACATACACACATAAACGCACACATAAACACTTATACACATACACACACCCATACACATACACACAGACACACAAATACACACACATACGCACACCAACACACACACATACACACACACACATACAGACACACACAGAGCGACACACACATACACACGCACTCTCACACACATACACACACACACTCTCACACACACCTACACACACACACAGACATACACACACGCACACAAACACACACATACACACACAGACACACACACACAAAAACACACAAACACACACACATACACACACAAATACACACATACACACACAAATCCACACAGACACACACTCATACACACACACATACACACAAATGCACACATACACACACACAGACACACACATACACACACACACATACACACACATATATACACACATACACACACAGACACATGCATACACACACACAAATGCACACACACGTACACACACACAAACACACACATACACACAGACACTCTCACACACAGACACACACACAGACACACACAAACACACACACATACACACACACACATACACACACAAACCCACAAAGACACACGCACACACACTCACACACACATACACTCACAAACACGCACACACATACACACACAAAACCCACACAGACACGCGCACACATACGTACACACACACACTCACACACACATACACTCACAAACACACACACGCACACTCATGCACACACAAACTAACACACACATACACACATGTACACACAAACACACTCACACACAGACACATTCACACACATATACACACAAACTCACACAAACACACAAACACACAAACACACATACACACAAACACACACGCACACTCACACATGCACACACAAACACACACACACATACACCTACACACTCCCACACACATACATACACACACATACATGTTCTCACACACACATGCACACATAAACACACACACTCTCACACACACACATACACACACAAACTCAAGCACACACACATGCACGCACACATACACTCTCACACCCATATGTACACACACTCAGACACACAAACATACAGACACACACCCGCACATACACACACACACTCTCATACACACACGTACACACACACACTCTCACACACATACATACACACGCATACACACTGTCACACACACATACACACATAAACACATACGTACACATACACACGCAGACATACCCACATGCATACACACAGACACACACACAAACACATACACACTCATGCACACACATACACACACATAGCACACACACACAGAAACATACACACACACGCACACACACACACCCACACATACACACAGACACACATACACACGCACAAACACACTCACACATGCACACACATACAGGCACACAGACATACACATGTACACACACACATACACACACGCACATCCGCACACACATACAGACACATACACACACATAGACACACACATCCACACACACTCTCACACACACACTACTCACACTCTCACACACACATACACATACACACACACACAAACACACACACACACAGACGCACACACACAAACACACACATACACACACACACACATACACACATAAACACACACGTAAACACTTATACACATACACACACCCATACACATACACACACATACACACACCGACACACACACATACACACACACATACACACACATACAAACACACATACACAGACGCGCACACACAAACACACACATACACACATAAACACACACGTAAACACTTATACACATACACACCCATACACATACACACACATACACACACCGACACACACTCATACACACACACACATACACACATACAAATACAAACACCCACATACACACACACATACACACACATACAAACACACATACACACGCAAACACACATACACACAGACATACAAACATACACACACAAACACACACAAACACACATGTACACACACGTACACATACACATACACTCATGCACATACACACATACATACACACACATACAGACACACACAGCGACACACACATACACACGCATTCTCACACACACATACACACACACACTCTCACACACATCTACATACACACACATACACACACAGACATACACGCACACAAACACATACATACACACACAAACACACACTCATACAAACACACATACACACATACAAATACAAACACCCACATACACACACACATACACACACATACAAACACACATACACACGCAAACACACATACACACAGACATACAAACATACACACACAAACACACACAAACACACATGTACACACACGTACACATACACATACACTCAGGCACATACACACACACATACACACACATACAGACACACACAGCGACACACACATACACACGCATTCTCACACACATACACACACACACTCTCACACACACCTACATACACACACATACACACACAGACATACACGCACACAAACACACACATACACACACAAACACACACTCATACAAACACACATACACACACAAATCCACACATACACACACAGACACACACATACACACACAAACACACACATACACACACATACACACACACATACACACATACACACACAAACACACACATACACAAACATACAAACACACATACACACACATATATACACACATACACACACAGACACATGCATACACACAAACACAAATGCACACACACGTACACACACTCACACAAACACACACATACACACAGACACACTCACACACACAGACACACACAAACACACACACATATACACACACACACGCACGCACATATACACACAAACCCACAAAGACACGCGCACGCATACAAACACACACACACTCACACACACATACACTCACAAACACACGCACACTCATGCACACACAAACTAACACACACATACACACATAAACACACAAACACACTCACACACAGACTCATTCACACACATACACACAAACTCACACAAACACACAAACACACAAACACACACACACATGCACACACAAACACACTCACACACGCACACTCACACATGCACACACTTGCACACACAAACACACACACACTCACACACACATAAATACACTCACACACAGACACATTCACACACACACACACAAACTCACACACACAAACACACACACATGCACACACAAGCACACTCACACACACACACTCAAACACATATACACAAACACACAAACACACATGCACACACACACGCACGCACACATACACACACATATACACACAGATACACACACAAAAGCACACATACACACACAAATGCACACATACACAAACACTTACTCACACTCATACACACACATACAAACACACACACACATGCACACACAAACACACTCACACACGCACACTCACACATGCACACACTTGCACACACAAACACACACACACTCACACACACATAAATAAACTCACACACAGACACATTCACACACACACACACAAACTCACACACACAAACACACACACATGCACACACTTCTTTGCATTAGATCAGCCTACTTGAGGATTGGGAGCAGTTTATTAGATTAGATTAGATTAGATTACTTACAGTGTGGAAACAGGCCCTTCGGCCCAACAAGTCCACACCGACCCG
>NW_028270149.1:2345416-2467916 GCF_037043375.1 Chiloscyllium plagiosum | reverse complement strand
TACGAAAGTGTGTGTGTGTGCTTGGTAGAGCGTGTGCGTAGGTGTGATGGATTGTAAGCCTGTGAGAGGGTGTAGGTGTGGGTGTTGTATGTGTGTATGTCTGAAAGTCTCTGTGTGTGTAGTGGGGTCACCTGTCGTGTGACATGAACCTAAGGCCCTGCCTGAGGCCATCTCCTGGGCACTGAAGTTGGCCATCAGCCTCTGCTTGGCCACTTTTCATTGTCACCTGTCTTGAAGACTGCCTTGGAGGACGGTTACCCAAATGTCTCTGATGCTGAAGTGCTCCCCAATTGGAAGGGAACACTCCTGTCTGGTGATTGTTGTGCAGTATCCATTGCCGTAGCCTCTGCTCAGTCTCTCCAATGTACCATGCCTCAGGGCATCCTTGCCTGTGGTGTATGAGATAGACAATGTCGGCCGAGTCACATGAGTATCTGCAACGTACATGGTGGGTGTTGTCCCCATGTGTAATGGTAGTGTCCGTGTCGACACTCTGACACATCTTGCTGTGTCTGCCGTGTCGGGGTTGTATGGTGTTGTGGTTGATGTTGTCCGGAAGGCTCGGCGGTTCGCTGTGAACAATGATCTGGTTAAGGTTGGTGGTTGTTTAAAGACAAGCAGTGGAGGTGTGGGGAAGGTCTTGGTGAGGTTCTCATCCTCATTAATAATGGGTTGCAGGCTGTGAAGAACATGGCGTAGTTTCTCTGCTGCCAGGGAGTACTGGACAACGAAGGGTACCCTGTCAGTTGCATCCTGTGTTTCTCTCCTGAGCAAGTCATTACAGTTTCTCGCTGTGGTACATTGGAACTGGCTATTGATGAGTTGAGCATCATATCCTGTTCTTATGAAGGCATGATATCAAAAAGTTTCATCCCACCATCAGACTCACCATGGACTACTCTTTCGTATTTGTCTTATTCATGGACACATGCATCTCCATCAAGGACGGGCACCTCAGCATCTCACTCCACCACAAACCCACAGACGACCTCACGATGCTACACTTCTCCAGCTTCCACCTGAAACATATTAAAGTAGCTATCGCCTATGGACAAGCCCTACACATACACCAGACCTGTTCAGATGAGGAGGAATGTGACGGGTACCTGAAGGTGTTCAGGAATGCCCTCATAAGAACAGGGTACGATGCTCAACTCATCCACAGCCAGTTCCGACGTGCCACAGCGAGAAACTGTAATGACCTCCTCAGGAGACAGACCCGGGATGTGACTGATAGGGTACCCTTCATTGTCCAGTACTTTCTGGGAGCCAAAACATTACGCCATGTTGTTTGCAGCCTATAACCCATTATCGATGAGGATGAGCACCTCACCAATACCTTCCCCACACCTCCACTTCCCGCCTTTAAATAACAACCAAACCTCAAACAGATCATTGTTTGTAGCAAATGCCTGGCTTTCAGGACAATATCGACCACAACACAGAGAAACCCTGTCATGGCAGCCACTGTAAGACGTGTCAGAGTGTTGACATAGACACCACCATTACACGTGGGGACACCTCCCACCGAGTACTCATGTGACTTGGCCAATGTTGTCTATCTGATACGCTGCAGGTAAGGTTGCACTGAGGCATGGTACATGGGTGAGACCAAGCAGACACTACAACAATGGATGAATGAACACCGCACAACAATCACCAGACAGGGGTGTTCTCTCCCAGTCGGAGAACACTTTGTCAGTTTGGGACAATCGGCCTCGGATCTTTGGGTGACCATCCTCCAAGGTGGATACGCAACAATGCAGAGTGGCCAAGCAGAGGCTGAGAGCCAAGTTCGGTACCCATGGGGATGGCCTCAACTGGGACGTGGGGTTCATATCACACTACAGGTGACCCCACTATACACTACACTCACACACACACATACTCTTTTACATACTCTCACACTCACCCAGACCCTCAATCATGCATGTGCCCTCTCTCAGACACACACACATACAACCCCCACACTCTCACACATGTACATACCCTCTCACAGGCTTATACTCCATTTCACTCATGCACACACTCTCACACACACTCACACTCTCTCCCCCACACAAACTCATATAGTACACATCCACTCTCTGTCTCTGTCTCTGTCTGTCTCCCTCCCTGCCTCCCTTGCACACGCACACGCACGCACACACACACACACACACACACGCACACAAGTCTATGGTGTGAATCTGTATTTGCAGCTACATTCTAATTTGTTCAAAAAGCGCACAATCTGCAAGCAGTCAGTCTGTGTGACATTTTATCAATTCCTACTTTGGAAATAGAACCTGTCTGGCTCAAGACTGGGATACAGACAGACTCTAACCTCACACCTTTAATGGGCTGAGATGTCACCTTTTTCATACAGCCTTAAATTATCTTGAGAATGTGACGTAAAATTAGTTTTGGGATGTACATATTAATGAATTAAACCCTGCAACCCATTCTAAAAGATGAAAGACTTAACAGCAATCTAGGTTTGTTCAATGTATCGCGTCAGTCACATGATGCTATAGATTCCATATCCAATGATCCTGCTCCACAACCACCTGATGAAGGAGCGTCGCTCCGAAAGCTAGTGCTTCCAAATAAACCTGTTGGACTATAACCTGGTGTTGTGTGATTTGTAACATATTATATATTGATGAATTCTCCGCAAATCTCTATGACCCAACTTCCAGTATTGAAACCGTGATTCTTCTCCCTCCAAGCCTCTCTGTCATATTTATGTCTCTCTCCGTCATCATGAGGGAGGTGCATTTCCATCACTATAGACATTAACCTTTACCTACCTACATTCCTACAGACAACGTATCATCCGTCGTCATTTCTGCCACCTCCAAACGGACCCCACCACCAAGGATATATTTCCCTCCCCTCCCCTATCAGCATTCCGGAAAGACCACTCCCACCGCGACTCCCTCGTCAGGTCCACACCCCCAACCGACCCAATCTCCACTCCCGGCACCTTCCCCTGCAACCGCAAGAAATGCAAAACTTGCGCCCACACCTCCCCCCTCACCTCCCTCCAAGGCCCCAAGGGACACTTCCATATCCGCCACAGATTCACCTGCACCTCCACACACATCATCTATTGCATCCTCTGCACCCGATGTGGCCTCCTCTATATTGGGGAGACAGGCCGCCTACTTGCGGAGCGATTCAGAGAACACCTCTGGGACACCCGGACCAACCAACCCAACCACCCTGTGGCTCAACACTTCAACTCCCCCTCCCACTCCACCAAGGATATGCAGTTCTTTGGACTCCTCCATCGCCAGACCACAACAACACGACGGTTGGAGGAAGAGCGCCTCATCTTCCGCCTGGGAACCCTCCAACCACAAGGGATGAACTCGGATTTCACCAGTTTCCTCATTTCCCCTCCCCCACCTTGTCTCAGTCAAATCCCTCGAACTCAGCACCACCTTCCTAACCTGCAATCATCTTCCTGAACTCTCTGCTCCCACCCCCACTCCGGCCTAATCACCCTCACCTTGACCTCCCTCCACCTATCGCCTTTCCAAAGCCTCTCCTCCAAGTCCCTCCTCCCTACCTTTTATTTTAGCCTGCTGGACACACTTTCCTCATTCCTGAAGAAGGGCTTATGCCCAAAACGTCGATTCTCCTGTTCCTTGGATGCTGCCTGACCTGCTGCGCTTTTCCAGCAACACATTTTCAGCTACAGACATTAACCCTTTCCAATCCAGCTTGCTACAATGTTGGTGTAAGCTGCCTAAGAACAAATTCACTGTTTTGTTTCATTAGCTGCAAAGCTCTTTGAGATGCTCCATTAATGTGAAAGGGGCAAAGGATGCATGTCCTTCATACAAGGAAGATGAGGGGCAGGTCAAACCTCACAAACATTACTGAATTCTTTGAGGATGTGACAAAACACATTGATGACGGTAGAGCAGTGGATGTGGTGTATATGGATTTTAACGAGGTATTTGATAAGGCTCCCCCTGCAATGTTCATTCAGAAAATAAGGAAGCATGGGATACAGAGCAACCTGGCTGTCTGCACACAGAATGCCCATAGAAGACAGAGGGTGGTGGTAGGTAGAAAGTATTCAGCCTGCAGCTGGGTGACCAGGCTGTTCCGCACAGATCTGATCTGGGACCTCTGCGATTTGTGACTTTTTATAAATGACTCGGATGAAAAAGTGGAAGGGTGAGTTAGTAAGTACCGACATTTGCAAGGCGAAGGGTTGTGGATAGTGTGGAGGGCTGTTGTAGGTTGCAATGGGACGTTGACAGGATGTAGAACTGGGCTGGGAAGTGGCAGATGGAGTTCAACCTGGAAAAGTGTGAAGTGATTCATTTTGGAAGGTTGAATTTGAATGCAGATTACAGGGTTAAAGGCAGGATTCTTGGTAGGGTGGAGGAACAGAGAGATCTTGGAGTCCATGTACTTAGATCCCTCAAAGTTGCCCCCAAGTTGATAGGGTTGTCAAGAAGGCATATGGTGTGTTGGTTTTCATGAGCAGGGGGACTGAGTTGAAGAGCCGTAAGGTTATGCTGTAGCTCCATAGTGCCCTGGTTAGACCACATTCGGAATATTGTGTTCAGTTCAGGTTGCCTCATTATGGGAAGGATGTGGAAGCTTTAGAGATGGTGCACAGGAGATTTCCCAGGATGCTGCCTGGGCTGGAGGGTGTGTCTTATGAAGAGAGGTTGAGGGAGCTCGGGCGTTTCTCATTGGAGTGAAGGAGGATGAGAGGTGACTTGATAGAGTTGGACAAGATGATGAGAGGCATCGAGTGGACAGCCAGAGACTAATTCCCAGGGTGGAAATGCCTATCATGAGGGGGTATAATTTTAAGTTGATTGGAGGAAGGTATAGGGGAGATGTCAGAGGTAGGTTCTTTACAGAGAGTGGTGGGTGGGTGGAATGCACTGCCAGCGGTGGGAGTGGAGTCAGAGACATTAGGGACATTTGAGTGACTCGTGGCTAGGCACATGGATGATAGTGTAATGAAGGGTGTGTAGGTTGGTCTGAACTTCGAGTAGGATAAAAAGTCGGCCCAACATTGAGGGCCGAAGGGCCTGTACTGTGCTGTGCTGTTCTATGTCCTATGTGATGACATTGCGAGGGCAATGGGAACAGTCACAGGGATGAATGTTTACAAAAGCGATGCAAATAGCAGAAGGATGGGATGTCCAGAGGGCCCGAGCAGGTAAAGGGTTGCAGACCCCACTGTTGGCTCTGATGTTCCGAGGATTGGAAGTACTCAGGAAATTATCCAGATCTCTGCTTCATTACTTCAGCTATTCGAGACATCAGTGGAATATACAGGCTCCCTTGGAATTGACCCTCCGGCAGTGCCCACTCCCGCAGCACTGATCCTCCGACAGTGTCCACTCCCGCAGCACTGACCCTCCGACAGTGCCCACTCACGCAGCACTGACCCTCCGGCAGTGCCCACTCCCGCAGCACTGACCCTCCGACAGTGCGGCGCTCCCTCAGCACTGACCCTCCAACACTGCTGCACTCCCTCAGCACGGACCCTCTGACAGTGCGGCACTCCCTCAGCACTGACCCTCTGACAGTGTGGCGCTCCCTCAGCGCTAACCCTCCGACAGTGTGGCGCTCCCTCAGCGCTAACCCTCCGACAGTGCGGCACTCCCTCAGCACTGACCCTCCGACAGTGTCCACTCCCTCAGCACGGACCCTCTGACAGTGCGGCACTCCCTCAGCACTGACCCTCCGACAGTGCGGCACTCCCTCAGCACTGACCCTCCGACAGTGCCCACTCCCGCAGCACTGATCCTCCGACAGTGTCCACTCCCGCAGCACTGACCCTCCGACAGTGCCCACTCACGCAGCACTGACCCTCCGGAAGTGCCCACTCCCGCAGCACTGACCCTCCGACAGTGCGGCACACCCTCAGCACTGACCCTCCAACACTGCTGCACTCCCTCAGCACGGACCCTCTGACAGTGCGGCACTCCCTCAGCACTGACCCTCCGACAGTGTGGCGCTCCCTCAGCGCTAACCCTCCGACAGTGCGGCACTCCCTCAGCACTGACCCTCCGACAGTGCGGCACTCCCTCAGGGCTGACCCTCCGACACTCCCTCAGCGCTGACCCTCCGACAGTGCGTCGTTCCCTCAGCACTGACCCTGCAACACTGCGGCACTCCCTCAGCACGGACCCTCTGACAGTGCGGCACTCCCTCAGCACTGACCCTCCAACACTGCGGCACTCCCTCAGCACGGACCCTCTGACAGTGCGGCACTCCCTCAGCACTGACCCTCCGACAGTGCGGCACTCCCTCAGCGCTAACTCTCTGATAGTGTGGCGCACCCTTAGCACTGACCCTCCGACAGTGCCCACGCCCTCACCACTGACCATCCGACAGTGCGGCGCTCCCTCAGCCCTGATCCGCCGACAGTGCGGCACTTCCTCAGCGCTGATCCTCCGACAGTGCGGCGCACCCTCAGCTCTGACCCTCCGACAGTGCGGCGCTCCCTCAGTACTGACCCTCTGACAGTGCGGCACTCCCTCAGTACTGACCCTCCGACAGTGCGGCACTCCCTCAGCGCTGATCCTCTGACAGTGCGGCGCTCCCTCAGCGCTGACCCTCTGACAGTGCGGCGCTCCCTCAGCTCTGACCCTCTGACAGTGCGGCGCTCCCTCAGCTCTGACCCTCTGACAGTGCGGCGCTCCCTCAGCTCTGACCCTCTGACAGTGCGGCGCTCCCTCAGCTCTGACCCTCCGACAGTGCGGCACTCCCTCAGTACTGACCCTCCGACAGTGCGGCACTCCCTCAGTACTGACCCTCCGACAGTGCGGCTCTCCCTCAGTACTGACCCTCCGACAGTGCGGCACTCCCTCAGCACTGACCCTCCGACAGTGCGGCACCCCCTCAGCACTGACCCTCCGACAGTGCAGCACTCCCTCAGCGCTGATCGTCCAACAGTGCGGCACTCCCTCAGTACTGACCCTCCGACAGTGCGGCACTCCCTCAGTACTGACCCTCCGACACTCCCTCAGTACTGACCCCCTTAACAGTGCGGCGCTCCCTCAGTACTGACCCTCTGACAGTGCGGCACTCCCTCAGTACTGACCCTCCGACAGTGCAGCACTCCCTCAGCGCTGATCCTCCAACAGAGCGGCGCTCCCTCAGCGCTGACCCTCTGACAGTGTGGCACTCCCTCAGCGCTGACCCTCTGACAGTGCGGCGCTCCCTCAGCGCTGACCCTCTGACAGTGCGGCGCTCCCTCAGCTCTGACCCTCCGACAGTGCGGCGCTCCCTCAGCTCTGACCCTCCGACAGTGCGGCACTCCCTCAGTACTGACCCTCCGACAGTGCGGCTCTCCCTCAGTACTGACCCTCCGACAGTGCGGCACTCCCTCAGCACTGACCCTGTGACAGTGCGGCACTCCCTCAGCACTGACCGTGTGACAGTGCGGCACCCCCTCAGCACTGACCCTCCGACAGTGCAGCACTCCCTCAGCGCTGATCCTCCAACAGTGCGGCACTCCCTCAGTACTGACCCTCCGACAGTGCGGCACTCCCTCAGTACTGACCCTCCGACAGTGCGGCACTCCCTCAGTACTGACCCTCCGACAGTGCGGCAATCCCTCAGTACTGACCTTCCGACAGTGTGGCGCTCCCTCAGCACTGACCCTCCGACAGTGCGGCGCTCCCTCAGCGCTGACCCTGTGACAGTGCGGCACTCCCTCAGCACTGACCCTGTGACAGTGCGGCACCCCCTCAGCACTGACCCTCCGACAGTGCAGCACCCCCTCAGCACTGACCCTCCGACAGTGCGGCACTCCTTCAGGGCTGACCCTCCGACACTCCCTCAGCGCTGACCCTCCGACAGTGCGTCGTTCCCTCAGCGCTGATCCTCCGACAGTGCGGCGCTCCCTCAGCACTGACCCTCCGACAGTGCGGCGCTCCCTCAGTATTGACCCTCCGACAGTGCGGCACTCCCTCAGCACTGACCCTCCGACAGTGCGGCGCTCCCTCAGCGCTGACCCTACGACAGTGCGGCGCTCCCTCAGCACTGACCCTCCGACAGTGTGGCGCTCCCTCAGCGCTGACCCTCCGACAGTGCGGCACTCCCTCAGCGCTGACCCTCCGACAGTGCGGCACTCCCTCAGGGCTGACCCTCCGACAGTGCGGCACTCCCTCAGTGCTGACCCTCCGACAGTGCGTCGTTCCCTCAGCACTGATCCTCCGACAGTGCGGCTCTCCCTCAGCACTGACCCTCCGACAGTGCGGCACTCCCTCAGGGCTGACCCTCCGACACTCCCTCAGCGCTGACCCTCTGACAGAGCGTCGTTCCCTCAGCGCTGATCCTCCGACAGTGCGGCGCTCCCTCAGCGCTGACCCTCCAACAGTGCGGCACTCCCTCAGGGCTGACCCTCCGACACTCCCTCAGCGCTGACCCTCTGACAGAGCGTCGTTCCCTCAGCGCTGATCCTCCGACAGTGCGGCGCTCCCTCAGCACTGACCCTCCGACAGTGCGGCGCTCCCTCAGCACTGACCCTCCGACAGTGCGGTGCTCCCTCAGTACTGACCCTCCGACAGTGTGGCGCTCCATCAGCGCTGACCCTCTGACAGTGCGGCACTCCCTCAGCACTGACCCTCCAACAGTGCCCACTCCCTCAGCACTGACCCTCTGACAGTGCCCACTCCCTCAGCACTGACCCTCCGACAGTACGGCACTCCCTCAGCACTGACCCTCCGACAGTGCGGCACTCCCTCAGCACTGACCCTCCGACAGTGCTGCACTCCCTCAGCACTGACCCTCCGACAGTGCCCACTCCCTCAGCACTGACCCTCCGACAGTGCTGCACTCCCTCAGCACTGACCCTCCGACAGTGCTGCACTCCCTCAGCACTGACCCTCCGACAGTGTCCAATCCCTCAGCACTGACCCTCTGACAGTGTGGCACTCCCTCAGCACTGAACCTCCGACAGTGAGGCACTCCCTCAGCACTGACCCTCCGACAGTGCCCACTCCCTCAGCATTGACCCTCCGACAGTACCCACTCCCTCAGCACTGACCCTCCGACAGTGCCCACTCCCTCAGCACTGACCCTCCGACAGTGCCCACTCCCTCAGCTCTGACCCTCCGACAGTGTGGCACTCCCTCAGCACTGACCCTCTGACAGTGCCCACTCCCTCAGCTCTGACCCTCCGACAATGCCGCACTCCATCAGCACTGACCCTCCGACAGTGTGGCACTCCCTCAGCACGGACCCTCTGACAGTGCCCACTCCCTCAGCTCTGACCCTCCGACAATGCGGCGCTCCATCAGCACTGACCCTCCGACAGTGCGGCACTCCCTCAGCACTGACCCTCCGACAGTGCGGCGCTCCCTCAGCACTGACCCTCCGACAGTGTGGCGCTCCCTCAGCGCTGACCCTCCGACAGTGCGGCACTCCCTCAGCGCTGACCCTCCGACAGTGCGGCACTCCCTCAGGGCTGACCCTCCGACAGTGCGGCACTCCCTCAGCGCTGACCCTCCGACAGTGCGTCGTTCCCTCAGCACTGATCCTCCGACAGTGCGGCACTCCCTCAGCACTGACCCTCCGACAGTGCGGCACTCCCTCAGGGCCGTCCCTCCGACACTCCCTCAGCGCTGACCCTCTGACAGAGCGTCGTTCCCTCAGCGCTGATCATCCGACAGTGCGGCGCTCCCTCAGCGCTGACCCTCCAACAGTGCGGCACTCCCTCAGGGCTGACCCTCCGACACTCCCTCAGCGCTGACCCTCTGACAGAGCGTCGTTCCCTCAGCGCTGATCCTCCGACAGTGCGGCGCTCCCTCAGCACTGACCCTCCGACAGTGCGGCGCTCCCTCAGCACTGACCCTCCGACAGTGCGGTGCTCCCTCAGTACTGACCCTCCGACAGTGTGGCGCTCCATCAGCGCTGACCCTCTGACAGTGCGGCACTCCCTCAGCACTGACCCTCCAACAGTGCCCACTCCCTCAGCACTGACCCTCTGACAGTGCCCACTCCCTCAGCACTGACCCTCCGACAGTACGGCACTCCCTCAGCACTGACCCTCCGACAGTGCGGCACTCCCTCAGCACTGACCCTCCGACAGTGCTGCACTCCCTCAGCACTGACCCTCCGACAGTGCCCACTCCCTCAGCACTGACCCTCCGACAGTGCTGCACTCCCTCAGCACTGACCCTCCGACAGTGCTGCACTCCCTCAGCACTGACCCTCCGACAGTGTCCAATCCCTCAGCACTGACCCTCTGACAGTGTGGCACTCCCTCAGCACTGAACCTCCGACAGTGAGGCACTCCCTCAGCACTGACCCTCCGACAGTGCCCACTCCCTCAGCATTGACCCTCCGACAGTACCCACTCCCTCAGCACTGACCCTCCGACAGTGCCCACTCCCTCAGCACTGACCCTCCGACAGTGCCCACTCCCTCAGCTCTGACCCTCCGACAGTGTGGCACTCCCTCAGCACTGACCCTCTGACAGTGCCCACTCCCTCAGCTCTGACCCTCCGACAATGCCGCACTCCATCAGCACTGACCCTCCGACAGTGTGGCACTCCCTCAGCACGGACCCTCTGACAGTGCCCACTCCCTCAGCTCTGACCCTCCGACAATGCGGCGCTCCATCAGCACTGACCCTCCGACAGTGCGGCACTCCCTCAGCACTGACCCTCCGACAGTGCGGCGCTCCCTCAGCACTGACCCTCCGACAGTGTGGCGCTCCCTCAGCGCTGACCCTCCGACAGTGCGGCACTCCCTCAGCGCTGACCCTCCGACAGTGCGGCACTCCCTCAGGGCTGACCCTCCGACAGTGCGGCACTCCCTCAGCGCTGACCCTCCGACAGTGCGTCGTTCCCTCAGCACTGATCCTCCGACAGTGCGGCACTCCCTCAGCACTGACCCTCCGACAGTGCGGCACTCCCTCAGGGCCGTCCCTCCGACACTCCCTCAGCGCTGACCCTCTGACAGAGCGTCGTTCCCTCAGCGCTGATCATCCGACAGTGCGGCGCTCCCTCAGCGCTGACCCTCCAACAGTGCGGCACTCCCTCAGGGCTGACCCTCCGACACTCCCTCAGCGCTGACCCTCCGACAGTGCGGCGCTCCCTCACCGCTGACCCTCCGACAGTGCGGCGCTCCCTCAGCACTGACCCTCCGACAGTGCGGCGCTCCCTCAGCACTGACCCTCCGACAGTGCGGTGCTCCCTCAGTACTGACCCTCCGACAGTGCGGCGCTCCATCAGCGCTGACCCTCTGACAGTGCGGCACTCCCTCAGCACTGACCCTCCAACAGTGCCCACTCCCTCAGCACTGACCCTCTGACAGTGCCCACTCCCTCAGCACTGACCCTCCGACAGTACGGCACTCCCTCAGCACTGACCCTCTGACAGTGCCCACTCCCTCAGCACTGACCCTCCGACAGTACGGCACTCCCTCAGCACTGACCCTCCGACAGTGCGGCACTCCCTCAGCACTGACCCTCCGACAGTGCTGCACTCCCTCAGCACTGACCCTCCGACAGTGCCCACTCCCTCAGCACTGACCCTCCGACAGTGCTGCACTCCCTCAGCACTGACCCTCCGACAGTGTCCAATCCCTCAGCACTGACCCTCTGACAGTGTGGCACTCCCTCAGCACTGAACCTCCGACAGTGAGGCACTCCCTCAGCACTGACCCTCCGACAGTGCCCACTCCCTCAGCATTGACCCTCCGACAGTACCCACTCCCTCAGCACTGACCCTCCGACAGTGCCCACTCCCTCAGCACTGACCCTCCGACAGTGCCCACTCCCTCAGCTCTGACCCTCCGACAGTGTGGCACTCCCTCAGCACTGACCCTCTGACAGTGCCCACTCCCACAGCTCTGACCCTCCGACAATGCCGCACTCCATCAGCACTGACCCTCCGACAGTATGGCACTCCCTCAGCACGGACCCTCTGACAGTGCCCACTCCCTCAGCTCTGACCCTCCGACAGTGCGGCACTCCCTCAGCACTGACCCTCCAACAATGCGGCGCTCCATCAGCACTGATCCTCCGACAGTGCGGCACTCCCTCAGCACTGACCCTCCGACAGTGCGGCGCTCCCTCAGCACTGACCCTCCGACAGTGCGGCACTCCCTCAGCACTGACCCTCCGACAGTGCGGCGCTCCCTCAGCACTGACCCTCCGACTGTGCGGCGCTCCCTCAGCACTGACCCTCCGACAGTGCGGCGCTCCCTCAGCACTGACCCTCCGACAGTGCGGCGCTGAAACAGTTTGTCTCAATGTTATGCTCATGTTTCTGATGATGGACCTGAACCCTTGACCTCTGGCTCCCAGGTATTAATTGATGTCAGAGAGATATTTCCTCCTGGTCTGATTTCAATTGCAGGTCTTTCTTTCATGTCTTACTCATGTAGGTTTCATTTTTTTAAGATCCATTTAGTATTCATGAATAAGAAACAAGTGATTGAATTTAATTTCAATTGTCCATATTTACTAATGTCATAACAGTATTGTGTTTGTAAATGGAAAGGTTAAGCCCAAACAGAGATTTTAAACCAACAATGACTGCAGATGCTGGAAACCAGATTCTGGATTAGTGGTGCTGGAAGAGCACAGCAGTTCAGGCAGCATCCAATGAGCAGCAAAATCGACGTTTCGGGCAAAAGTCCTTCATCAGGAATAAAGGCAGAGAGCCTGAAGCGTGGAGAGATAAGCTAGAGGAGGGTGGGGGTGGGGATAGAGTAGCATAGAGTACAATGGGTGAGTGGGGGAGGGGATGAAGGTGATAGGTCAGGGAGGAGAGGGTGGAGTGGATAGGTGGAAAAGGAGCTAGGCAGGTCGGACAAGTCTGGACAAGTCATGGGGACAGTGCTGAGCTGGAAGTTTAGCACGAGGGCGAGGTGGGGGAAGGGGAAATGAGGAAACTGGTGAAGGAAGAATCGAAACTCGGTTCAAGTAATTTATGGTGGACACAACAGCAATAGTGTTTTCATGGATTAGTTCATTAAACTGCAATAAGTATGCACTCCTTCGTGAAAGATGTGTCCATTGTCATTAACAAACTGAGTTAAAGGTAATGTTCCATTCCCAGAAGAGGGTCTCATTAAATTGTCAAATAAGTGACAAAAGCTCTGGGTTGGGAGAATGTTACAATTAAACAACATCACCAAGAAAATTCTAACAAAGAAGGGAATGTGAGGGCAACTTAACAAGAGGCATAAAACCAGATGGTGTGTTGTCCCGAGGGTACGTGGTTAGGAAGAGATTACTGAAGACAAAACTTAATGAAGGGAAGCATCCAAAAGCAATTATTTTGGATAGAGCATGCCACCACACAGAAAAACGCTGGGCTGATTAGGAAGAGTCAGCATAGATTTCAAATGGGAAAATCACGTTTGACCAACTTGCTGGAATATTTTGAAGGGAGTCATGATGTTGTGGGATATAGGTAATGTTACTTCTGCAATTATTACCTATGCAAGATAAATGCACTCACACCAGTGTGTAATTATTTCAACCAAGAGCTGAATCAACTCGAATGAAAACTATGTGGAGGAAATATATAATTGTTTTTGTATTAGCTAAAAGGTGCATACAAGAATGAAACATGCCTGCAAACAATGGTAGATGTTACAGACAAATAGATAAGGTGCTGTGAGGGTGTAGGTTAAGCCAGACGTGCTTGTATAAGCAGGAGTTATAAGCATCTGTTTCCCACTTTTGCAAAAACACAAAAACAAACCCCAATTAAAAGGTGATAAGGATCAATATGGTTGGGGAAGGGAGGAAATGTTACAAGTGGGGGAAATAGATGGCAGTGAAGGAGGATATACCTAACAATGGGCCACAGCAGGACGTGGTGAAATGGCCGAGTAAAACTTGTACTTTGTTATGCACAAGGCCGGATACGGCAGGAGAGAAACAATAGTAATGGGCACCGGGTTTGGAGGAGTGAATCCTATATAAGGTATGTACTTGCTAAGCTCTGGGTGTCTATTCCAGGCACCACGCTTGCAAGTGTATAATAAACACACTGATTGCTTCAGATCTTGTCTCAGACTGAAATTATTGAGGTGAGTGAGCTTTGTTTCTCGCAATGTGGAGATGCTGGTGTTGGACTGGGGTGGACAAAGTTAAAAATCACACCACATCAGGTTAAAGTCCAACAGGTTTAATTCATCAGGTGGTTGTGGAGTCTACAACCACCTGATGAAGGAGCGTTGCTCCGAAAGCTAGTGCTTCCAAATAAACCTGTTGGACTATAACCTGGTGTTGTGTGATTTTTAACTTTTTATTTTGAAGGGGTAATAGAGACTTTCAATGTGGATCCAGAATCTTTCAACAAAAATATCACACATAATCATTCCTTTGACCCTAACACTTCATTAATGACTGAAGTTGATTAAAGAGTTAAATTAGCACCAATTAGTAGATTAATGAGACCTTTTCAATAAATAAACTACTAGCTGGGTTTTATACTTTACTGGCTGGAATACTAAATAATTAAATGACCAAGATAAATAAAGTATATTACTAACTCATTCCATTAATTTCATCTCCTGACATAGATGAAATAAATTAATTATTTGCTGAGAGCTGGCTCTGAAAGAGTTGGACCAGTATTCAAAGACTCTCCTCTTGATTGCTTCAGAAGAAGGGGGAAATGATTCTGGGACTGGCTAGCCCACAGCCAGTGAGAGAGGAGGAAGAAGAAGAGGCAGAAGGTGAGAGTTCTGAGGCCTGGGCCTGTGTCTGGTGCTGCAGCCTGGGCCTTGCCTACAGCTGTCCCAACTGCTGCTGCTGTCTGAGGCCTACCTCCATGGCTGCTGCCAGTGCCTTGCCCAGATCGAGGGAGTGTTGCTGCTGCCTGGGGCCCACTCCCACTGCTCGTCTCTGGGATCCCACCCAGACCTGCCTCAGCTGCTACTGCTTGGGGCCTGCCTCACTACTGCTGCCTGGGACTTGCCTTGGGCCCCTCCCAGAACCTCCACCGCTGCTGCCCGGGACTCGCTTTGGGGCTGCCTGGGACTTGCCTTGGGGACCACCCCCAACAGGCCTGCCCCCACTGCTGCAACCAGGGGCCTACCTGGAACTCACTCTGGTACTGTTTAGCACTTGCCTGAGGCCTGCCTCCACCACTGCTGTGACCTGAGGCCTGCCTCCACCTGCTGCTGCTGCCGCCACTGCCTGAGGCCTCACCTGGAGGTAACAACACAGCTGGTTCCTATGGCCTACCAACATTCAGCAGCACAGTATGGCGAGTCCCAACATTGCAGGACCCAGCCGCACCTACGCCAGGGTAGCCACTGCCTTAGATTCAGCTGTCCCAACCCCGGCTGCAACCACGACCACCTTCAGGCACCTGCCTAAACGCCTGGGGGTAAAGGCCTACCCCCATCCCAATATGTCCATCGAGGCCTGCAGCAAGGCCATGGCTAGTATGGTCGGCCCACTGGCCATCGTCGCTGCGGCCCGGATGTACGGGAAGGCTGTCTTTTTCCTGAAGACCGAGCAGGTGGTTCACCTGGCCGTGGAGAGGGGGCTCGCTGTGGGTGGGACACATCTGCCCGTCGACCCTTTGGAGGTTACGGCCCAGAGGGTCGTGATCTCTAACGTCCCGCCTTTCATCGCCAGCGAGCTCCTTCTCCCCCACCTCACCACCTTGGGGGTGTCCAACCGCTCCTGCTCGGTCTTAAGGACCCCACCCTCCGACACATCTACTCCTTCCAGCGGCCAGGTGTTCATCTGCCTGGCGCGGGAGGAGGTCGCCGAGGGCTCGTTTACCCTCCTCCACAAGGGCGCAGCCTATCGCGTCTTCTGGACGGTGGATGGCATGCAGTGCCACCTGTGCCAAGAGGTGGGGCACAAGAGAAAACTGCCCCACCCAGGATGCTGCCCAGCCCACACCAATGGCTGAGGATGGTGCCATCGCACCCACTCCCCCTCCCCCTCCCCCAAAGTCAACACCACAAGCCCCGGTAGTGGGGGCTAAGCCAGAGGCTTTCAATGCCTCACCCTCTGGCAGGGAGGGGGTGCGGGGGGGGGGGAGCGGCCGGCCGGAAGGCGATCAGGAAGACGCAACGCGCCAGGCCCGCCCATGGGGAGACCAGCCTGTCACCTTCCCCCACGACCTGCCCCACCCCAGCACAACAATGCCCCCGCAGCCATGCCAGCATTGCCCCAGCGCAGGAACCCTGACCCCCAAACTCATACCTGATCCCAGCCCTACTGCACCCACTGACCCCATACCCAACCCCCGCCCTGTTACAGAAACCCCTGGGGCTTTTCTGCCTGCTCCTGGCACTCCACCACCGGGCCCCTGGCACGAACCATTGCTGCCTCACCTCCTACAGCAGCTTCCTCTCTGGACCCGGACTCGGGCCTGCACCCCACCATCACCTGATAAACCAGGGGTGGGGCAGGAAGTGACACAGCTGGCCCTGGCCACACCCCCTGCCTTCCCCCAGCCAATAATATTCTGGGAGAAGCTGTGGGGAGGGACCTCAGGCCCCATGACCACCAAGGCAGGCAGGGAGGGGAAGGCCCATAGATCTCCCCCCCCCCCCCCCCCATCTCTCTGGGGAAGAGGTGCCGGCCCTTGAAGGGGAGAGACATCTCCAGATGATGAGCCTACAGTGTCTCCTGCATGTCAATCATTGCAGTCTGACTTGCTCAAACCCCCCAGGGGCTACAGCAGGACCCTCTGCTGCTGTAATTCCACCGGCCCCTGGGGAGGACTTTGAAAACCACGTGGGCCATGGTGTGGGTGACAACGGCGAACTGTCCACTGGGTCGTCGAGCGGTGGAGGGGAGGAGGGTGTTATCCTCGCTCCTCCCTCCCAGACTGTTTTTCCGGGGGCCTTGGCCCTGGGGGATGACCTTTTCCTGGGGGATGACCTTTTCCCTGAGGAGCCAGGCGTCCCGGTGTCGGGAGAGGAGCGGGGCCCCGAGCCTCTGCCGCCCGACGACCTGAACTCGGGGCGTTCCGAGAAGGGGTGCGCCGAGGAAGGTACCGCCGGTGACCCTGGGGGTGGGGTCGCCGGGGGTTTGAGGCCGGTTGGCGGCGCCGGACCAGCCCCCATCCTCTCGGTGGGGGAGGGGTCGGTGACTGAGGGCGACCTCCCGGAGGGGGGTTTGGGATCGGTGGCGGACACCGGGGACGACGCGGACTCAGTCTGCAGTGACGTTTTTGAGTCCCGGGTGCCCCCCACCGATCTCCCCCTCATCCCCCTCGGGGAACTCCGGGAATTTGTCGAGGAAACTCGGAGTCGCCGGGATAGAGCCCAACTGGTGCTCGACCGCTGGAGCTCCTTTGAGAAAGTGTACTGGTCGACCCTCGCTGCCCGCCAGGCGCCTGGGCTCGACATTAACAAGCGAAAGCGAGTCAGGAACTTCCTGGGGGCACTCCTGGTGAGGGCGAGGGACTTCAGTGCCCCTCCCTCGTCCTCCCTGTAAATATATACACGGGCTTGTTAATTGTACCGGTGGTGGTTGCACAAAGCTTCCGACATGGAGACGACTATAGCCAGCCTCAACATCAACGGCAGCAGGGAGTCGCAGCGCAGATTCCAGACCCTCTCGGTCCTTCGGGACGGGAGGTATGCGGTGTGCTTCCTGCAAGAAACCCACACTACCCCGGGAGACGAGGCCACCTGGCTCCTGGAGTGGCGAGGGGGGGTCTACATGAGTCACCTCACCCGCAGATCTGGCGGGGTGGCTATCCTGTTGGCCCCGCATTTTCAGCCGGAGATCTTGGGGGTCAGGGAGCCAGTGCCAGGCCGTTTGCTTCACCTGACGGTTCGGCTGGGGGGCGCGGTGCTTCACTTGGTGAACGTCTACGCTCCCCCGGCCGGGCCGAGGCAAGCGAGCTTCTTCGAAGAAGTGTCCGCTCATCTCGCTTCCATCGACGGGAACCAGTGCGTCGTCCTCGGGGGAGATTTTAACTGCGTCCTCGAGGGCAGGGACCACGGCGGTCCCCGCACTGGCTGCGCGTCAGGGAGGAGGTTGGGGGACTTGGTCAAGTCCTTCGACCTGGTGGACGTCTGGTAGAATCTCCATCCCGAATCCATCGCCTTCACCTTCGTGAGGCCTGGGGTTGGAGCGTCCAGAATCGACCGCCTGTACGTTTCGCGGGCGTACGCCTCCTGTTTTCCGAAGGCCTCCACGCGGCAGGTGTCGTGCACGGACCACCACCTGGTGTGGGCAGAACTCCTTCGGTTCGGCGCCAGGCCAGGCTCGGCTCCGTGTACTGGCACTTTAACAACCTGCTGCTGGAGGACGAGCAGTTCCGGGACTCATTTCGTCGTTTCTGGGCCGGCTGGAGAAGGAAGCGGGGAAGCTTCCCCTCCCTGAGGCTATGGTGGGACGTGGGCAAGGCTCACGTCCGCGTCTTCTGTCAGGAGTACGCGAGGGGGTCGACGAAGAGGCGGAAATCCAGGATCCGGGAGTTGGAGAGGGAGTTACTCGACCTGGAGTCACGCCTCGGTCAGCCCGACGCGGACCCGGCCCTGCGCGGGGCGTACGAAGAGAAGAAGGCCGCGCTCCGGGACCTGCAGCTCGTCGGGGCTCGGGGCGCGTACGTGAGGTCGCGGATCCAGCTCCTCCAGGACCTGGACCGCGGCTCCCCCTTCTTCTACTCGCTGGAAAAAAGGCGCGGCACCCGTCAGCAGCTCCTTGTGCTGCTGGCCGACGACGGGTCCCTCGTCTCGGATCCGGAGGGCGTCAGGGCCCACGTCCGAAACTATTACACGGCCCTGTTCTCTCCGGATCCGTCCAGCGAGGATGCTCGCAGAGTTCTGTGGGAGGACCTGCCGCAGCTCGGCCCAGAGGACGCCAGAAGGCTCGACGCTCCCGTCACTTTAGAGGAGCTGACCGGTGCCCTCGACCGGCTCTCGAGGGGCAGGTCCCCGGGGCTGGACGGGCTGACTGTGGAGTTCTTCAGGGCGTTCTGGGACGTCCTGGGGAGCGACTACGCACAGGTCCTGGAGGAGTGCCTAAATGCCGGACTGCTGCCCCTTTCTTGGCGCGGGGCGGTCATCGTCCTGCTGCCAAAGAAGGGGAACCTTCGTTCCTTAAAGAACTGGCGTCCGGTCTCCCTCCTCAGCACGGATTACAAAATCTTCGCCAGGGTGTTGTCTTCTCGCCTGGCCTCCGTGCTGGCCCACATGATTCACCCGGACCAGTCCTACACGGTCCCGGGCCGGAGGATACACGATAACGTCCACCTGGTCCGGGACCTGATCCATTTCTGTCGACGGGCTGGTCTGCCGAGCGCCTTCCTGTCTCTCGACCAGGAGAAGGCGTTCGACAGGGTCGATCACGAGTACCTGCTCGGGACTCTGCGGGCATTCGGGTTCGGGACGCAGTTCGTCGCCCGGATCCGACTTTTGTACGCCGCCGCAGAGTGTCTGGTTAAAGTTAACGGGTCCCTGACGGCGCCCCTTCGCTTCGGGAGAGGAGTGCGTCAAGGCTGCCTCCTGTCCGGCCAGCTGTATTCCCTGTGCGTGGAGCCTTTCCTGCGCCTCTTGCGGAGGAGGTTGTCGGGGCTGGTTCTGCGCGGCGCGGGCACGGGGGTGGTCCTCTCGGCCTACGCCAACGATGTGCTCCTCACTTTCACCGACCCGGCTGACCTGGAGAGGATGTGCGAGTGCCAGGCCGTGTACTCGGCAGCGTCTTCCGCCAGGATCAACTGGGCCAAATGTTCCGGACTACTGGTCGGTTTGTGGCGGGTGGACTCTCTGCCGGAGGAGTTACGGGGGTTCAGCTGGAGTACCACCCATCTCCTCTACCTGGGGGTCTACCTCGGCCCGGCCGAGGAATCCTGGCCGGCCAACTGGCAGGAGCTGGAGGCCAAAGTCTCGGCTCGCCTAGGCCGCTGGACAGGACTGCTCCGAGTGCTATCTTACAGGAGTCGAGTGCTGGTCATAAACCAGCTGGTGGCCGCCATGCTGTGGTACCGGCTGGTCACTTTGGTCCCTCCTCCTGGCTTTGTCGCTGACATCCAGAGAACGTTGGTCGATTTCTTCTGGGACAAAAAGATGCACTGGGTCACTGCGCAGGTTCTGAGTCTCCCTATTGAGGAGGGCGGTCAGTCGCTGGTGTGCGTCCGCACCCAGGTCGCGACGTTCCGCCTTCAGACCTTGCAGCGATACCTTTACGTCGAGCCTCCTCCTCGGTGGTGCGCCCTGGCGACGTATTTTTTCTGCCAGGTGCGTAACCTCAACTACGACACGCAGCTCCTGTTCGTCGACCGTGACGGTTTGGAGGTCGCCCTCAAGACGCTGCCTGTCTTTTACCAGGACCTGATCACTGTCTGGAACATGGTCGAATCGCGTCGCGCCTACCCTCCGGCTGGAGTAGCGGCTGTCGTCAGGGAGCCGTTGCTCAGGAATCCGCACCTCCGTACTCGCGGGTTCGAGTGGCTGTCGGAGGGGAGGGCCGCGGCGGCGAGGGTGACCAGGGTCGGGGACGTGCTGGGTGCCGGGGGCCTGGGCTGGACGCTGCCGCAGGACATAGCAGGCAGGGCAGCGGTAGACGTCCGGTACGTGGCCACCGCCATCCGACGCCTTAAAACGGCGGTGCTCGGACCCGACGTAGTGCACCAGTTGGAGGACGCTCAGGTGTGCGGTGGGATCCCGTCCGCGCTCACCCCAGCCCGGACGGAATTTCACATTGGTCCCAAGGTCCCGTACTTCCCGCGGGAGCCTGTGCCCCACAACCTGAGCCGCCTCCGGAATTTTAACTTTGTTTTGTTTAGGGAGGTGGAGAGAAGAGCCCTGTACCGACTGCTGCTGCACACCATCCACCTCTTCTCCCTCATCCACCGTCCGGACACGCCTTGGCGTGCCCATTTGCCACCGGGCGGTGGGGATCCCCAGTGGAGGGCTCTCTACGCGGGAGTCCTCCCCCTTTCTCTCGGGGATCTGGGGTGGAGGGTGCTGCACGCAGCAGTCCCCTGCAACCGCAGATTGCGGTGGTTCACGGACTCCCAGCCCAACTGCTTGTTCTGTGGCGCTGTGGAGTCTGTGGACCACGTCTATATTGGGTGTGGGGCGTTTGCACTCCCTTTTTGATTTCCTGAAAAACCTTCTCCTCTGTTTTTGGCTGCACTTCAGTCCCACGCTCCTGATCTTTGGGCACCCAGTACGGAGGAAGGAGGGCAGGTCTGAAGACCTCCTCGTGGGTCTGCTCCTGGGCCTGGCCAAACTGGCCATAAACAGGTCCAGGCAGCGGGCCGTGAAGGGGGTCGTTAGGGCCAACTGCCTGCCCCTCTTCCACGGTTACGTTAGAGCCCGGGTGTCCTTGGAGAAGGAGCACGCGGTGTCCACCAACACCCTGGAGTTGTTCAGGGAGAGGTGGGTGCCGCAGGGAGTGGAGTGCATTATCCAATGATTTAAATGGGTCCTCCGCTGAGAGTTTTAACTGAATACATTAACAAACTTTGTTAAAGTTATTTCATTGGTGGAGTACAAGATGGCAAATAACTTGCAGCCTTTGGGACAAAATTCCAAATGTTCCACTTTACCTGGTCGGGACCGGAGAGAACGCTGACCTCATGCTGACCTCTGCACGGCTGCAATCAGAGATTGATCCTTTCAGTCCCATACCCGTGACACAACACGTAAATCACTGAGGGAGTGCCGCACTGTCAGGGGTCAGTGCTGAGGGAGTGGGCACTGTCGGAGGGTCAGTGCTGAGGGAGCGCCGCACTGTCGGAGGGTCAGTGCTGAGGGAGCGCCGCACTGTCGGAGGGTCAGTGCTGAGGGAGTGCCGCACTGTCGGAGGGTCAGTGCTGAGGGAGTGCCGCACTGTCGGAGGGTCAGTGCTGAGGGAGTGCCGCACTGTCGGAGGGTCAGTGCTGAGGGATCAGGCTCTGTGAGACGGTCAGTGCTGAGGGAGTGCCGCACTGTCGGAGGGTCAGTGCTAATGGAGTGCCACACTGTCAGAGGATCAGTGCTGACCGAACGCCGCACTGTCAGAGGGTCAGTGATGAGGGACTGTAGCACTGTCGGAGGGTCAGTGCTGAGGCAGTGCCGCACTGTCGGAGGGTCAGTGCTGAGGGAGTGGGCACTGTCGGAGGGTCAGTGCTGAGGGAATGCCGTTCTGCCGGAGGGTCAGTGCTAATGGAGTGCCACACTGTCAGAGGATCAGTGCTGACCGAACGCCGCACTGTCAGAGGGTCAGTGATGAGGGACTGTAGCACTGTCGGAGGGTCAGTGCTGAGGCAGTGCCGCACTGTCGGAGGGTCAGTGCTGAGGGAGCGCCGCACTGTCGGAGGGTCAGTGCTGAGGGAGCGCCGCACTGTCGGAGGGTCAGTGCTGAGGGAGTGCCGCACTGTCGGAGGGTCAGTGCTGAGGGAGTGCCGCACTGTCGGAGGGTCAGTGCTGAGGGAGTGCCGCACTGTCGGAGGGTCAGTGATGAGGCAGTTCTGAGCTCGTAGAGGGTCGGTAGTGACGGGGAATGTCTTAATAAGAAAGAGGATTGCAGGGCAGTGATATGGATATTGATACCCAAAGAAAGGGAAATTATGTACAATCATAGATAAACAGCAGCAAGGGAGATCAAAGGGAAAACAAAATCGGCAAAATCCAAAATTATTAGCTGTATCCTTCAATGTATGGAGTACATTTTATTTTATTCATTGAGACGTGGCATCACTGGCTGGGCCCAGTATTTATTGTCCGTCCCCAGTTGCCCCTTGAGAAGGTGGGGGTGAGCTGCCCTCTTGAACCACTGCAGTAGGTAGACCCACAATGCCCTTAGGGAGGGAATTCCAGGGTTTTGACCCAGTGACAGTGAAGGAACGGCGATATGTTTGAAACAAAATCAATGAAGTAATGCTACAAATGTAGAATAACAGGTTGTGATGTTATAGACATGGTTACAAGGAGATCAAAGCTGGGAGGTAAATATTCAGGGTTATGTGACGTTTCCAAAAGATAGGCAGGAAGAGAAGGGGTAGTTTTGATAGTGCAGGATGGAATGAGTACTTTAGCAAGACGTGGATTGGAAGATGTCGAATCCATATGGGTGGAGTAATAAGTACAAAGGGGAAGATGACACTGACAGGAATAACCTGTAGATGCCCAAACAGTAGCT
The DNA here is from genome assembly GCF_037043375.1 of Chiloscyllium plagiosum. Lineage (NCBI taxonomy): Eukaryota > Metazoa > Chordata > Chondrichthyes > Orectolobiformes > Hemiscylliidae > Chiloscyllium > Chiloscyllium plagiosum. Next base: position 2,444,863 of record NW_028270149.1, on the reverse strand, counting down.
ATACTGTTGGACAGAGACTAAAGAGGAGATAATGAGGGCATGTAATAAAGGCAGTGCATTAATCATGGGTGACTTTAATCTTGATGTGGATTGGAATAGTCAAGTTGACAGACAGTCATGAGGAAGCATTCATCATGTATTTGGGACATCTTCCTGGAACAATATGCTGTGGATCAGCTTATTTCAGATCTGGTGATGTGTCATGAGAACTTTTTACATCAGGAATAAATGACCCACCAGGAAATAGAGACCGTAATGATAAAATTTAAGCTTCAGTTTGAGTCATAGAGATGTACAGCATGGAAACAGACCCTTCGGTCCAACCCGTCCATGCCAACCAGATATCCCAACCCAATCTAGTCCCACCTGCCAGCACCCGACCCATATCCCACCAAACCCTTCCTATTCATATACCCATCCAAATGCCTCTTAAATGTTGCAACTGTACCAGCCTCCACCACTTCCTCTGGCAGCTCATTCCATACACATACCACGCTCTGCGTGAAAAAGTTGCCCCTTAGGTCTCTTTTATATCTTTCCCCTCTCACCCTAAACCTATGCCCTCTAGTTCTGGACACCCCCACCCCAGGGAAAAGACTCTGCCTATTTACGCTATCCATGCCCCTCATGATTTTATAAACCTCTATAAGGTCACCCCTCAGCCGCCGACGTTCCAGGGAAAACAGTCCCAGCCTGTTTAGCCTCTTCCTTTAGCTCAAATCCTCCAACCCTGGCAACACCCTTGTAAATCTTTCCTGAACCTTTTCAAGTTTCACAACATCTTTCCGATAGGAAGGAGACCAGAATTGCACGCAATGTTCTAACAGTGGCCTAACCAATGTCCTGCACAGCCACGACATGACCACCCAACTCCTGTACCCAATACTCTGACCAATAAAGGAAAGCGTACCAAACGCCTTCCTCACTATCCTATCTACCTGCGACTCCACTTTCAAGGAGCTATGAACCTGCACTCCAAGGTCTCTTTGTTCAGCAACACTCCCTAGGACCTTACCATTACATTTTAAGTCCTGTTCTGATTGGTCTTTCCAAAATGCAGCACCTCACATTTATCTGAATTAAACTCCATCTGCCACTCCTCAGCCCATTGGATCATCTGATCAATATCCCATTGTAATCTGAGATAACCTTCTTCGCTGTCCACTACACCTCCAATTTTGGTGTCATCTGCAAACTCACTAACTGTACCTCTTATGCTCGCATCCAAATCATTTATGTAAATGACAAAAAGTAGAGGGTCCAGCATCGATCTTTGTGGCACTCCACTGGTCACAGGCCTCCAATCTGAAAAACAACCCTCCACCACCACCCTCTGTCTTCTATCTTTGAGCCAGTTCTGTATCCAAATGGCTAGTTCTCCCTGTCTTCCATGAGATCTAACCTTGCTAATCAGTCTCCCATGGGGAACCTTGTCGAATGCCTTACTGGAGTCCAAATAGATCACATCTACTGCTCTGCCCTCATCAATCTTCTTTGTTACCTCTTCAAAAAAAACTCAATCAAGTTTATGAGACATGATTTCCCATGCACAACGCCATGTTGACTATCCCTAATCAGTCCTTGCTTTTCCAAATACATATACATCCTGTCCCTCAGGATTCCCTCCAACAACTTGCCCACCACCGACATCAGGCTCACCAGTCTATAGTTCCCTGGCTTGTCCTTACCCCCCTTTTTAAACAGTGGCACCACGTTAGCCAACCTCCAGTCTTCCGGTACCTCACCTGTGACTATCGATGATACAAGTATCTCAGCAAGAGGTCCAGCAATCACTTCCCTAGCTTCCCACAGAGTTCTTGGGTACACCTGATCAGGTCCTGGGGAAATATCCACCTTTATGCATTTCAAGACATCCAGCACTTCCTCCTCTGTAATATGGACATTTTGCAAGATGTCACCATCTATTTCCCTACAGTCTATATCTTCCATATCCTTTTCCACAGTAAATACTGATGCAAAATACTCGTTTAGTATCTCCCTCATCTCCTGTGGCTCCACACAAAGGCTGCCTTGCTGATCTTTGAGAGGCCCTATTCTCTCCCTAGTTACCCTTTTGTCCTTTAGGTATTTGGAAAATGGGAATGGGGTTTAGCAGCAAAGATGGTCCAGGAACAATTGCAGACATTTAAGAAAATAGTGTGTGTCTCACAACAAGAATATATTCCAGTGAAGAAAAAGGACTCTGGGAAGGGGAAAAGCCAGTTAAGGTTCATCAGGGAAGTTAAGAATGGCAAAGATTAGTGAACCTGAAAATTAGGAATTATTATAAAAAATGAAGAAATAAAGAGAAGGTGAAAATAAACTTTGAGGGTCAGCTTACAAGTAATATCAAAATGAACGGGAAGAGCTTTTTTAAATATATAAAAATGAAGACAGAAGCCAAAGTGAACAGAGACCCCAAGTTAATGAGGCCGGAGAAATAATAATAATGGGGAATTAGGTGCTATGGACCAGGCCAGACCCCCTCAAAGTATTTCAGGAAGGTAGCTCAGACCCTAACGTTGTTAGTTGTTTTAAGCAGGTGTACAATGGATACTCCAGGAGGGAATCAGTTGGTCAAACCACTTAGTTTTAAACAAAAGAGAACTTATTTACAAGATTACTGAATGAAACATAAACAAAAGAGAATAGAATACAGAATAACTTAACCTATCCAAAAGTCCGACAGATCATCCCAACTTAATGATGCTGTTCCCAATCCTTGCAACAGTCCCCATAAACCCCCTTTGGCACAAAAGGGAAAATCAACCCCAGGATCTAACAGGAGAGACGTCAGTGAGGGAGAGAACCAGCCTGGGGCTGCTTCGGTGCATCCAGCAGCTTGTTTTCCCACATTACAGCCACAAACCAACCCAAACCAGAGAGAAGCTGAGCTGTGAGAACTGGCCACACCCCTCTCATTGTACAAGGGTTTGTTTTTAGACTTGAAAGCCTTCTCCCTGAGGCAGTGTCTGTTAGCTATTACCAAACAGACCCTGAAACCTTGCAACCCCAGACGTTGCAGAGTCTGTGTTGTTTACATCCTCTCTGAAAAAAAACCCAAGGACAGTGTAACCTTGTTCAAGGAGCAGCTTCATCCCACCTCCCCCCTTGAGGATCTAAAATTTGAATTTAGGCTGTTGTCTGTAGATCTTAATTAACCACAAAATGGCTGCAAGTAATGATTTGACTCTGTGAACTTGACCTGATGTTTTGCCAAGTTGGTTGTATTTAGAGATAAAACAATGGAGTTTTCATAAATGAATCATAAGACGGTGATATGGTATTCGAACTAACCTTGAACTGCTACCATGACATGACAATTTATGTAATTAAGACCCTTTCCCAGGGAATATCATTGGATTAACCTGCTGTAAATCATTTCACCTTATTATATGTGATTGGTCTTTTCTTGTAATTAAGGCTGTACTATCTCTTAAAAAAATATATAACTAATGTGTAATTTTCGAATGTAATTGCGCCATTATTCCACGGAGCACAGAAGCTTTTAGCCTCTATGTTGTTGGACAAGTCTATGCCAGACTGCCTTATTTTATTAAACTGGTAACCTTGCGTTATACAGACCACACTCCGAGTGATTCTTTTGACCGATCTCAAACCAAGAGGCCCCTCTGGAGGGGTCTAGATCTTCATTTTGAACATAGAACATAGAAAAATACTGTGCAGTACAGGCCCTTTGGCCCTCGATGTTGCGCCGATCCAAGCCCACCTAACCTACACTAGCCCACTATCCTCCATATGCCTATCCAATGCCCGCTTAAATGCCCATAAAGAGGGAGAGTCCACCACTGCTACTGGCAGGGCATTCCACGAACTCACGACTCGCTGAGTAAAGAACCTACCCCTAACATTTGTCCTATACCTACCCCCCCTTAATTTAAAGCTATGCCCCCTTGTAATTTAGATTAGATTAGATTACAGTGTGGAAACAGGCCCTTCGGCCCAACACCGACCCGCCGAAGCGAAACCCACCCATACCCCTACATTTATCCCTTACCTAACACTACAGGCAATTTAGTATGGCCAATTCACCTGGCCCTGCACATCTTTGGACTGTGGGAGGAAACCGGAGCACCTGGAGGAAACCCACGCAGACACGGAGAGAACGTGCAAACTCCACACAGTCAGTCGCCTGAGGCGGGAATAGCTGACTCCATACGTGGAAAAAGGTTCTCATAGTCAACCCTATCTAAACCCCTAATCATCTTGTACACCTCTATCAAGTCACCCCTAAACCTTCTTTTCTCCAATGAAAACAGCCCCAAGTGCCTCAGCCTTTCCTCATACGATCTTCCTACCATACCAGGCAACATCCTGGTAAACCTCCTCTGCACCCGTTCCAGTGCCTCCACATCCTTCCTATAGTATGGCGACCAAAACTGCACACAATACTCCAGATGCGGCCGCACCAGAGTCTTATACAACTGCAACATGACCTCAGGGCTCCGGAACTCAATTCCTCCATATGCCTTCTTCACCGCACTATTTACCTGGGTGGCAACTTTCAGAGATCTGTGTACATGGACACCAAGATCCCTCTGCTCATCCACACTACCAAGTATCCGACCATTAGCCCAGTACCCTGTCTTTTTGTTACTCTTACCAAAGTGAATCACCTCACACTTAGCTACATTGAACTCCATTTGCCACCTTTCTGCCCAGTTCTGCAGCTTATCTATATCCCGCTGTAACCTGCCACATCCTTCCTCACTGTCAACAACTCCACCGACTTTTGTATCATCCGCAAACTTGCTCACCCAACCTTCTAGCCCCTCCTCCAGGTCATTTATAAAAATGACAAACAGAAATGTTGGTGCCGTGACTCTTGGTTCGGTATGGACAGATTGTGGACAGCGGTGTAAGAGACTTGTGTCCTTCCCTGTTGAGGGTTGAGGAATGCGGCCGGCCAGACGTGAGTGTTTCATATTTGTTTGGTTTTCCTCCTCATTCAGTTTGTGTCTGCGCTGACCCCTCGCTGTCTATTTTCTTGTCCAGCCCGAAAGGATTGGTCTTGGCAAGGGAAGGGTTAAGAGAAGTCTATATAAAAAAGGGGGAGAGTGACATCTAAGGACAGACTTGAGAAACGGTTCTGAAAACAAAGAGAGAGAGAGTCGTGAACCTCTCAGAGCTGTGAAACTCTGATTTGATTGGATTGGCATTATTTAAATTGGCAATTAAATTGTTCGGTGAGATAAGGAAGTTTGTTTAAAGATGGGTAATCACATAGATAGGATGGAAGATCCGTCTTCACTGTTAGTAAAAATATGTGCCAAGTTTCCGAAAAAATCCAAAGCCTTTCGAAAACTTTCTGCCCCCCTAAATAAAGCACTGGGTGATGAGCAGTGGGCACTCCGTGGCCTGAAAAATATTCAATTGATCAAATCAGCGCAGCAAATGGTTTGGCAAAGGAATTCCAACAGATAGGAACTAATTAGACTGTGGAGACAATATTGTGATGAAACTCATAAAGAATCAGTTTTGTGCTCATGGCAGGATCATGCCACTAAATTGGGAATTGAACTAACTGCTGATAGTGCCATGAAACCTATTGAGGTCCTCAAAAAATGAATGTGCTCGAGCAACATGCCGCCAGCAACAAAAGGAGAAGTTACTAGTGGCTGGTCCCCCCACCCTCTCCCCAGTTCACTGACCCTGTTCAACACTCGCAGTCAGTGAAGATTGAAACAGCACAGCCCGGAGATCCCGTGCAGCAATTAGAAACCCCTTTAAATTCCTCTTCTGAAAATGCGGAAGCCGATGCACCCACATTAGGAATGTTCCCTCTGAGGGAACTACCGAGCCCCAACACCACTCTCTGTGTTTATTGTCCACAGAAGCTCCATGAAATTATATCCATCCTCAGTCATGCACCGCCGCCACAAGACTCCTCAGCAGTTCATTGATTTTTTAAACACCACAATTAAAGTTTACAATGGTAATGCAAAAGACCTTTGGGCACTTCTGCAGCAAGTGCTTACCCACTCTAATTATGCCCATTTTACTGAATGCGTTGGTCACAATAATTTTACTGCTTTCGCTAATGCTGTAGTCCAGGAACAACAGCAACAAGATAATATTCTTGCAGCTGTATCTGCTATATTAGCAAGGCCTATTGACTTTACTCATATCCTTGAACTTCACCCCAAAAATAAGGAGCCTGCTGAGGACTTTTGGAACGTTTTAGAGAATGCTATGAGTCCTATTCTGGCGATCGGGCTTGGAATTTTGGAACAGCTTGTGATGGAGCCCGCAAGGGAGCAGGCTATTCTGGACCTAGTGCGATGTAATGAACCAGACTTTATAAAAAATCTTAAAGTAAGGGAACACTTAGGAAGCAGCGACCATAATATGGCAGAGTTCAGTCTGCAGTTTGAAAGAGAGAAGGCAAAATCGGATGTAATGGTGTTACAGTTAAATAAAGGTAATTATGAGGGCATGAGAGAGGAACTGACGAAAATAGACTGGAAGCAGAGCCTAGCAGGGAAGACAGTACAGCAAAAATGGCAGGAGTTTGTGGGTAAAATTGAGGACACTGTACAGAGGTTCATCCCCAAGAAGAGAAAGATTATCCGGGGAGGGATTAGACAGCCATGGCTGACAAAGGAAGTCAGGAAATCTATCAAAGAAAAAGAGAGAGCCTATAAAGTGGCCAAGAGCACTGGGAAATCAGAAGATTGGGAAGGCTACAAAAACAAACAGAGGATAACAAAGAGAGAAGTAAGGAAGGAGAGGATCAAATATGAAGGTAGGCTAGCCAGTAATATTAGAAATTATAGTAAAGGTTTCTTTCAATATATAAAATACAAACGACAGGCAAGAGTAGACATTGGGCCACTTCAAACTGATGCTGGAAGCCTAGTGATGGGAGATAAGGAAATAGCAGGAGAACTTAATAAGTACTTTGCGTCAGTCTTCACAGTGGAAGACATGAGTAATATCCCAACAATTAAAGGGAGTCAGGGGGCTGAGTTGAGTATGGTTGCCATTACAAAAGAGAAAGTGCTAGAAAAGCTAAAAGGTCTTAATATTGACAAATCTCCTGGGCCCGATGGGCTACATCCTAGAGTTCTGAGGGAGGTGGCTGAGGAAATAGCGGAGGCGTTGGTTGAGATCTTTCAAAAGTCACTGGAGTCAGGGAAAGTCCTGGATGATTGGAAGATCGCTGTTGTAACCCCCTTGTTCAAGAAAGGATCAAGATAAAAGATGGAAAATTATAGGCCAATTAGCCTAACCTCGGTTGTTTGTAAAATTCTAGAATCCATCATTAAGGATGAGGTTTCTAAATTCTTAGAAGAGCAGGGTCAGATTAGAACAAGTCAACATGGATTTAGTAAGGGGAGATCGTGCCTGACAAACCTGTTAGAATTCTTTGAAGAGGTGACAAGTAGGTTAGACCAGGGAAACCCAGTGGATGTGGTCTATCTAGACTTTCAAAAGGCTTTTGATAAGGTGCCACACGGGAGGCTGCCGAGCAAGGTGAGGGCCCATGGTGTTTGAGGTGAGCTACTGGAATGGATTGAGGATTGGCTGTCTGACAGAAGGCAGAGAGTTGGAATAAAAGGTTCTTTTTCGGAATGGCAGCCGGTGACAAGTGATGTCCCGCAGGGTTCGGTGCTGGGGCCACAGCTGTTCACATTATATATTAATGATCTGGATGAAGGGACTGGGGGCATTCTAGCGAAGTTTGCCGATGATACAAAGTTAGGTGGACAGGCAGGTAGTACTGAGGAAGTGGGGAGGCTGCAGAAGGATCTAGACAGTTTAGAGGAGTGATCCAGGAAATGGTTGATGGAATTCAATGTGAGCAAGTGCGAGGTCTTGCACTTTGGGAAAAAGAGTAGAAGCATGGATTACTTTCTAAACGGTGAGAAAATTCATAAAGCCAAAGCACAAAGGGATCTGGGAGTGCTAGTTGAGGATTCTCTAAAGGTAAACATGCAGGTTGAGTCCGTGATTAAGAAAGCGAATGCAATGTTGTCATTTATCTCAAGAGAGTTGGAATATAAAAGCACTGTTGTGCTACTGAGACTTTATAAAGCTCTGGTTAGGCCCCATTTGGAGTACTGTGTCCAGTTTTGGTCCCCACACCTCAGGAAGGACATACTGGCACTGGAGCGTGTCCAGCGGAGATTCACACGGATGATCCCTGGAATGACAGGTCTAACATATGAGGAACGGCTGAGGATACTGGGATTGTATTCATTGGAGTTTAGAAGATTAAGGGGAGATCTAATAGAAACTTACAAGATAATACATGGCTTGGAGAGGGTGGACGCTAGGAAATTGTTTCCGTTAGGCGAGGAGACTAGGACCCGTGGAAAAAGCCTTAGAATTAGAGGGGGTCAATTCATAACAGAAATGCGGAGACATTTCTTCAGCCAGAGAGTGGTGGGCCTGTGGAATTCATTGCCGCAGAGTGCAGTGGAGGCCGGGACGCTAAATGTCTTCAAGGCAGAAATTGATAAATTCTTGATGTCACAAGGAATTAAGGGCGATGGGGAGAATGCGGGTAAGTGGAGTTGAAATGCCCATCAGCCATGATTGAATGGCGGAGTGGACTCGATGGGCCGAATGGCCTTACTTCCGCTCCTATGTCTTATGGTCTTATGGGATTTAAATGCTACTAATGCTCAGTATAATTCTATGCTACTAACCAGCCTGCTGCCCTGTGTAGATACAACAGTCAAAACAAACAATCCAGACTGGGTTGGAGCCACCCCTAACCAACTCCATTGTTATATTAGGGCCTTGTGGAATCAGCAGAGTGAAGACAGACCACCAATCCGTGTAAAACCAGAATTTGTAGTTCAAGAGGAGGCACCTCAACAACTACCCGTGTGCCATAGCAGTGGCCCTGCACCCATTCAAGGCCACGGTCGAGGGTATGGCAGAGGGACTCCCCCTCGGCCTGTTTTAATTGTAACAGTCTTTCTCACTGGGCCCGTGACTGCCTGACTCGAAACTGCCTTACTGGCAGCAGTCCCCTCCACTGGACCTCTAATTGCCCTAGAGGGGCCACACAGGGGATCCAAGGAAGTTTTCATGAGAATTACCCTCAGAACCCCTATAACACTTGGGGTAAACCTCCTGATTACAGTCATCCTCCACGACAACCAAGAGGCAGAGGACAAATCACCAGTTTTTCACAAAATAATCCCTTTTCCCTCGTCAAAGGTTCGATGGTTGGCCACTCATTAGTCTTGAAAATGTGTTGCTGGAAAAGCGCAGCAGGTCAGGCAGCATCCAAGGAACAAGAGAATCGACATTTCGGGCATAAGCCCTTCTTTCCTGAAGAAGGGCTCATGCCCGAAACGTCGATTCTCCTGCTCTTTGGATGCTGCCTAACCTGCTGCGCTTTTCCAGCAACACATTTTCAGCTCTGATTTCCAGCATCTGCAGCCCTCACTTTCTCTCACTCATTAGTCTTGTTGTGTGTTGTACCTGTCGTGTCTGTTCAGCTTGGCTCGTCTTGCTTTGTTGCTTTTGTTTTTTGTTGTTTGTTTTGGTGATTGTTCTTTGTTTATGGAATATGGGGGATGGCCATTGTTTTTGATGTGGTAAAAGGTAAGGCTGGCCAGCGGTAACAATTCCTGCACACTTGGTTAAGCAACGATGCACCACAGCCAGGATTTATCAGACTAAACTCCCAAGCTAAAAACTGAGATATGGTGTGGGTGTATGAGACAGAGAGAGACAGAGAGAGAGAGAGAGAGACAGACAGAGAGAGAGAGAGAGAGAGAGAGACAGAGAGAGACAGAGAGAGAGAGAGAGAGACAGACAGAGAGAGAGAGAGAGAGAGAGACAGAGAGAGACAGAGAGAGAGAGAGAGAGACAGACAGAGAGAGAAAGAGAGAGAGACAGAGAGAGAGAGAGCTGTACAGCTAATAGAAAGTTTAACCCTTTGTAATTCAGTTTAAATGCACATTTGTTTGTAGGTGATTGAATGTTTGTGCTTTGTTCTCTGGAGTTTGAGATCCGGAACTGTTTTGAATCTGATTTGCATTTGGAAATTTAATATGATTTCTTTTAAGATTAAGGATCCTTCAGTGATTATGAAATAAAATATTAACTCCTGTTCTTTTTACAGGTCATGACTGCCTTACTGTCAGTTTCTAACTAATCTTTTTTATCCTTACATGAAAGCCAACCTTATTCAATTTCAAATCAGTTTAATATGGAGGAAGACAACATTATAACCTTTTTTGTGTGTTTCAGACTCGTTTGTTTCCACTTAATTTTAAAACTGCTGTGTTTCATTGGTGATTATGGTGTGCCAGCCCTACGTTTATTAAGGAAGTCCCCTCCATCAATGATGATTGAAGTTTCAATTCAACATCAGGCTGTGATAAATCATGTAACAAAATTAATATCCAATAGTTAATGGCTGTGCCTTTGGATTCGGACATTATTTGTGCATTAGATGTTTTTATTCATTTGAATAGTTAAGACTTTTTAAGGCAGCTCCAGTTATTTCACGATCTATTATATTGTAAATGAGTAATGACTGGACAGGACCACTTAAGGAACCTATCTGGGATTTAAATTAAGGGACTAAAACCAGAATTTCAAAGTTGGGAACTGTATACATTTTACATTTTAAATCCTGTCTCTAACCGGGTTTTGCTGGGGACCCAATGGGACCATATTTTTGGGGTGTAAGGCTGCCTGCCCATTACTGTGGAAACTGTATCAGTTTCCTCAGCATGAGCTGAACATCTTGATAATCGTCAGATTGATTGAACAAAGCAGCATTTCTATAACGCTGCCCCCTTGGGGGTTAAAAATCTTCAATGTTCCCACAAAGCTCCAAAATCGTAGGTCATACTAAAAGCACAATGAAGAGTCAGTGTATGTTAGTAGATTTTCCTTTTGATACGGTGAAAGCCTGTTGATTCCCATTGTCAGCTCCGAGTAGCATTAAAGACACATTACTCCCCATTGGCCACATTTCCACAGTTAAAGCAAGGGCCTGGCATTTGCCCATGGGTGTTTTTTTTTATGTCTTGTTCCCAGTCTCAAAGATGAAATGCTGGGGTCTGCCTGTTCCCATTTTCGGGGTCCCCTCGGGAAAAGGTTATCCAGCAGTGGTCATTGGGTGGCACCGGAGGTAGGTTCCGCCCCCAGTGGGTATCCCGGTTCCAATCAACCCTATCAGGACTGGCATATGGCATTTGGGATCGCGAAGTCTCTGGATATAATTGGTTTTACCTGTAACTTGCATCATGGTTCAGTCCGGTTCTGGCCATCCCAATGGTGGGGAGGGTAGTTGAATGTTCCTCCTTCAGAATGTGGGAGGTAAAGGTCAACACGAGTGTCCCTGCTGACTACATCTGCAGGACTACATCCAGCTCCTCGAAAACTGCGTTAGGGAACTGGAGCTGGAGCTGGATGAACTTCGGATCATTCAGGAGGCAGAGGGGGTTATTGAGAGGAGTTACAGAGAGGTAGTTACACCTCAGGTACAAGAAAAAGGCAGATGGGTTACAGTCAGGGGATGGAAAGGGAACCGGCAGGCAGTGCAGGGATCCCCTGTGGCCATTCCCCTCAACAATAAGTATACTGTGTTGGATACTGTTGGGTGACGACTTACCAGGGGAAAGCAGTGGGGCACAGGGCTGTGGCACAGAGTCTGTCCCTGCTGCTCAGAAGGGAAGGGGGAAGAGGAGCAGAGCAGTAGTCATTGGGGACTCCATAGTTAGGGGGACAGATAGGAGGTTCTGTGGGGATGAGAGGGACTCACAGTTGGTGTGTTGCCTCCCAGGTGCCAGGGTCCGTGATGTCTCTGATCGTGTTTTTGGGATCCTTAAGGGGGAGGGGGAGCAGCCCCAAGTCGTGGTCCACATAGGCACCAACGACACAGGTAGGAAGAGAGATGGGGATTCAAGGTAGAAATTCAGGGAGCTAGGATGGAAGCTTAGAGCAAGGACCAACAGAGTTGTTTACTCTGTTTTTTTTGCCTGTGCCACATGCTAGTGAGGCGAGGAATAGGGAGAGAGAGGAGTTCAACACGTGGCTACAGGGATGGTGCAGGAGGGAGGGTTTTGGATTCTTGGATAATTGGGGCTCTTTCTGGGGTAGGTGGGACCTCTACAAGCAGGATGGTCTTCATCTGAACCAGAGGGATACCAATATCCTGGGGGGGAAATTCGCTAAGGCTATTGGGGTGGGTTTAATCTAATCCAGCAGGGGGATGGGAACCAAAATTGTAGTTAGAGTATAGGAAAGGTTGAGAGTAGGGAGGTCCGAAATCACGTTTCAGGGATGCAAGATGGCACCGACAAGCAAGAAGGTGGTTTGAAGTGTGTCTATCTCAACGCCAGGAGCATCCGGAATAAGGTGGATGAACTTGCAGCATGGGGTGGTCCCTGGGACTTCGATGTTGTGGCCATTTCAGAGACATGGATAGAGCAGGGACAGGAATGGTTGTTGCAGGTTCCAGGATTTAGATGTTTCAGTAAGAACAGAGAAGATGGTAAAAGAGGGGGAGGTGTGGCATTGTTGGTCAAGGACAGTATTACAGTTGTGGAAAGGATGTTTGGGGACTCGTCAACTGAGGTAGTATGGGCTGAGGTTAGAAACAGGAAAGGAGAGGTCACCCTGTTGGGAGTTTTCTATAGGCCTCCGAATAGTTCCAGAGATGTAGAGGAAAGGATAGCAAAGATGATTCTCGATAGGATTGAGAGATACAGGGTAGTTGTCATGGGGGACTTCAACTTTCCAAATATTGACTGGGAACATTATACTATGAGTATTATAGATGGGCCAGTTTTTGTCCAGTGTGTGCAGGAGGGCTTCCTGACACAGTATGTAGACAGGCCAACAAGGGGCAAAGCCACATTAGATTTGGTAATGGGTAATGAACCCGGTCAGGTGTTAGACTTGGAAGTAGGTGAGCACTTTGGTGATAGCGATCACAATTCTGTTATGTTTACTTTAGTGATAAAAAGGGATAGGTGTATACCACTGGGCAGCTGGTGGAAAGGCAATTATGATGCGATTAGGCAAGATTTAGGAAGTATAGGATGGGAAGGAAACTGCAGGGGACGGGCACATTAGAAATGTGGAGCTTATTCACAAAAGCTCCTGTGTGTCCTAGATAAGTATGTACCTGTCAGGCAGGGAGGAAGCTGTAGAGCAGCGAGAGCCGTGGTTTACGAAGGAAGTGGAATCTCTGGTCAAGAGGAAGAAGGCGGGTTATGTTAGGATGAGGTGTGAAGGCTCAGTTAGGGAGCTTGAGGGTTACAAGGTAGCCAGGAAAGACCTAAAGAGAGAGCTCAGAAGAGCCAGGAGGAGACATGAGAAGTTGTTGGCAGACAGGATCAGGGTAAACCCTAAGGCTTTCTATATGTATTTAAGGAATAAAAGAATGATGAGAGTAAGATTAGGGCCAATCAAGGATAGTAGTGGGAAGTCGTGTGTGGAGTCAGAGGAGATCGGGGAAGTACTAAATGAATATTTTTCGACAGTATTCACTCTAGAAAACGATAATGTTGTCGAGGAGAATACCGAGATACAGGCTACTAATCTAGCTGGGATTAAGGTTCACAAGGAAGAGGTATTAGAAATCCTGCAGAGTGTGAAAATAGATAAGTCCCCTGGGCCAGATGGGATCTATCCTAGGATCCTCTGGGAAGCCAGGGAGGAGATCGCCGAGCCTTTGGCATTGATCTTTAAATCGTCATTGTCTACAGGAATAGTACCAGAAGACAGGAGGATAGCAAATGTGGTTCCCCTGTTCATGAAGGGGAGTAGAGACAACCCTGGTAATTATAGACCAGTGAGCCTTACTTCAGTTGTTGTTTAAGTGTTGGAAAAGGTTATAAGAGATAGGATTTATAATCATTTAGAAAATAATACTTTGATTAGGGATAGTCAGCACGGTTTTGTGAAGGGTAGGTTGTGCCTCACAAACCTTATTGAGTTCGTTGAGAAGGTGACCAAACAGGTAGATGAGAGTAAACCAGTTGATGTGGTGTATATGGATTTCAGCAAGGCATTCGATAAGGTTCCCCACAGTAGGCTATTGTACAAAATGTGGAGGAAAGGGATTGTGGGAGATATAGCAGTTTGGATCAGTAATTGGCTTGCTGAAAGAAGACAGAGGATGGTGGTTGATGGGAAATGTTAATCCTGGAGTCCAGTTACTAGTGGTGTACCACAAGGGTCGGTGTTGGGTCCACTGCTGTTCGTCATTTTTATAAATGACCTGGATGAGGGCATAGAAGGGTGGGTTAGTAAATTTGCAGACAACACTAACGTTGGTGGAGTTGTGGATACTGACGAAGGATGTAGTAGGTTATAGAGAGACATAGATAAGCTGCAGAGCTGGGCTGAGAGGTGGCAAATGGAGTTTAATGCGGACAAGTGTGAGGTGATTCACTTTGGTCGGAGTAACCGGAATGCAAAGTACTGGGCTAATGGTAAGATTCTTGGTAGTGTAGATAAGCAGAGAGATCTCGGTGTCCATGTACACAGATCCCTGAAAGTTGCCACCCAGGTTGACAGGGTTGTTAAGAAGGCATACAGTGTTTTAGCTTTTATTAATAGAGGGATTGAGTTCCAGAACCATGAGGTTATGTTGCAGCTGCACAAAACTCTGGTGCGGCCGCACTTGGAGTATTGTGTACAGTTCTGGTCACCGCATTATAAGAAGGATGTGGAAGCTTTGGAAAGGGTGCAGAGGAGATTTACTAGGATGTTGCCTGGTGTGGAGGGAAGGCCTTACGAGGAAAGGCTGAGGGACTTGAGGCTGTTTTCGTTAGAGAGAAGAAGGTTGAGAGGTGGCTTAATAGAGACATATAAGATAATCAGAGGGTTAGATAGGGTGGACAGGGAGAGCCTTTTTCCTCAGCTGGTGATGGCTAGCATGAGGGGGTATAGCTTTAAATTGAGGGGTGATAGATATAGGACAGATTTCAGAAGTAGTTTCTTTACTCAGAGAGTAGTAAGGGTATGGAATGCTTTGCCTGCAACGGTAGTAGATTCGCCAACTTTAAGTACATTTAAGTCATCATTGGACCAGCATATGGACGTACATGGAACAGTGTAGGTTAGATGGACTTCAGATTGGTATGACAGGTTGGCACAACATCGAGGGCCGAAGGGCCTGTACTGCACTGTAATGTTCTATGTTCTAAGTCCTAACATGGGGGTATAGACTGGTCCTAAAGTATTTACAGGATTATGAACTTCCTCCAATAAATCCGCAATATCCTATCCCAATTGCTACAATGGTAAGGGATGGGGGTGCACTTATCTAAAAGTGCCTAAAATGATCCCCTGTGCAATGATCAAATGAATCAGTCGTCATTGCTTCTCTGAAGACCTGAATTGTGGGCGGCATGGTGGCACAGTGGTTAGCACTGCTGCCTCACAGCGCCAGAGACCCGGGTTCAATTCCCGCCTCAGGCGACTGACTGTGTGGAGTTTGCACGTTCTCCCCGTGTCTGCGTGGGTTTCCTCCGGGTGCTCCGGTTTCCTCCCACAGTGACAAAGCTGTGCAGGGCCAGGTGAATTGGCCATACTAAATTGCCCGTAGTGTTAGGTAAGGGGTAAATGTAGGGGTATGGGTGGGTTTCGCTTCGGCGGGTCGGTGTGGACTTGTTGGGCCGAAGGGCCTGTTTCCACACTGTAATCTAATCTAAATCTTAATCTAAACCTTGCAGCTCATGTGTATGCCTTAAGGAGGAATGTGTCTCTATTACCATTGGTATTCCAACCCTTTGTGGGGTGGGTAACAACACCCACCTTCATTATGATACCCCTCATGGCACTAATCTTTTCCCAATTATTGGATGGGTAGAACCATTCTGGGATGCTGACCACATCTCTTATCAAGAGGTCCACCTCATTCGACTAAATGATTTTCAGCCTTTACGTTTGGGACCAAACTATGTAATCATGGATTACCCAGGTACACCAGGAAGTCACAAGGATTCTTATTGGGAAGGTCCCTCCATTATCTATACTAAACCTGGATATTATTTTTTCAGTTATAATAAGGCATCCAAATACCTTGTCCTGAATAGAGCAGGTACTCCTCATGCTGTAGCTGTAGGAACACTATTTCCAACTATTGTTTCCTGTCCACTTACCTGGCCACGAGGTTCAAATTCCAGTGTTAAATGTTCAGTTACTTTTGTGCAGGTTGGAAGAATCCAAAGGGTATATCAAACAGTAAAACTCACTCATTGGCATATGCAACTCTTAGTGTTCTTTCATTAGGAAGGTCTTCAGGAGTTATTAGTCATCAAAACCTTAATTCTCTCATTTGTGGACTCACAATTTGTGAAATGAGACAGCTGCTGCCCTAATAGAAATTAGGGCCATGTTTTCAGAATTGCACCTAGTTACCCAACAAAACCACAATGCTCTCGATTACATACTTGCAAAGGAAGGGGGAGTTTGCGCCATAGTCAAAGGAAAGTGCATCATGACGGTCACTAATTTTATTGAAAACATTACAAGACATATAGATAACATCCACACTTCCATCAACCAAATGACTGAAGGTGCAGGATGGGGAGATTGTGGTTTTGGCTCTGGTACAACTGGCTTATTAATATGGCTATGTATGCTATATATGTTGCTATGTATGCTGTATATGTTGCTATGCATGCTATATATGTTGCTATGTATGCTATATATGTTGCTATGTATGCTATATATGTTGCTATGTATGCTGCTATTGTTTGAGTTGGTCTTTTTGTTGGTATTGCTATTGTTAAGTGTATTATTGCTAAAATATTAGTTTCTATTGACAACATTAGTTCCACCCGGAAAATGCTCCTTCTCCACTTGGATGGTGATGAGGAAGCTCCATTGCCTGTCCCTGGTTCCCCTTCGGAGGAAAAGGAAGTGTGACAGTCTTTCGCTGCCATGGAAATGGATTAATTTGATCCCTGCCTTTATGATGTGGTCATGGAATGACGAAAGGGGGGAGATGAGGATCTAAAATGTGAATTTAGGCTGTTGTCAGAAGCAACAAGTATCTGTAGATTTTTATCAACCACAAAATGGTTTTTCAATTTAAAATAACACAACAAAATGGCTGCAAGTAATGATTTGACTCTGTGAACTTGACCTGATGCTTTGCTGAGTTGGTTGTATTTAGAGATAAGATAAAACAATGGAGTTTTCATAATACGAATCATCTGACAGTAATTTGGTATTCGAAACTAACCTTGAACTGCTACCATGACATGACGATTTATGTAATTAAGACTCTTTCCCAGGGAATATCATTGGATTAACCTGCTGTAAATCATGTCACCTTATTACATTTGATTGGTCTTTTCTTGTAATTAAGGCTGTACTATCTCTTAAAAAACATATAAATAATTTCAGTCTTATGTCTGTGGTCAGCAAAGTTTTGGAAAGGATTCTGAGGGATAGGATTTATGACTATTTGGCAAAGCATAGTGTGATTAAAGGCAGTCAGCATGGCTTTGTGAGGGGCAGGTCATGCCTCACAAATCTTATTGAGTTCTTTGAGGGGGTGTCAAGACAGGTCGACGAAGGTCGAGCAGTGGATGTGGTGTATATGGACTTCAGCAAGGCATTTGATAAGGTTCCCCCTGGTAGGCTCATTCATAAAGTCAGGAAGTATGGGATACAGGGAGATTTGGCTATCTGGATTCAGAATTGATTGGCTGACAGAAGGCAGAGAGTGGTTGTAGATGGAAAGTATTCTGCCTGGAGGTCAGTGTTGAGTGGGGTCCCACAGGGCTCTGTTTTGGGGCCTCAGCTCTTTGTAGTTTTTATAAATGACTTGATGAGGAGGTTGAAGGGGTGGGTTAGTAAATTTGCAGATGACACAAAGGTATCGAGGGCTACTGCAGGCTGCAGCGCGACATAGACAGGATGCAGAGCTGGGCTGAGAAATGGGAGATGGAGTTCAACCTGGATAAATGTGAAGTGATGCATTTTGGAAGGTCAAACTTGAATGCGGAATATAGGATTAAAGGCAGGATTCTTGGCAATGTGGAGGAACAGAGGGATCTGGGTGTGCAAGTACATAGATCCCTCAAAGTTGCCACCTAAGTGGATTGGGTTGTTAGGAAAGCATATGGTGTTTTGGCTTTCATTAACGGGGATTGAGTTTAAGAGCCGCGAGGTTTTGCTGCAGCTCTACAAGACCCTGGTGAGATCACACTTGGAATATTGTGTCCAGTTCTGGTCGCCCTACTACAGGAAAGATACAGAGGCTTTGGAGAGGGTGCAAAGAAGGTTTACCAGGATGCTGCCTGGACTGGAGGGCTTGCCTTATTAAGAAAGGTTGAATAAACTCGGACTTTTCTCTCTGGAGAGAAGGAGGAAGAGAGGAGGCCTGATCGAGGTGTACAAAATAACGAGAGGAATAAATAGAATCAATAGCCAGAGACTTTTCCCCAGGGCAGGATTGTCTGGTATGAGGGGTCATAGTTTGAAGATATTAGGAGGAAGGTATAAAGGAGTTGTCAGAGGTAGGTTCTTTACGCAGAGAGTTGTGAATGCATGGAATGTATTGCCAGCGGTGGTAGTGGAAGCGGAGTCATTGGGGACATTTAAGTGACTGCTGGACATGCACATGGATAGCAGTGAGTTGAGGGGTGCATAGGTTAGGTTACTATATTTTACATTAGGGTTAAATCTCAGCACAACATCGTGGGCCAAATGGCCTGTTCTGTGCTGTACTTTTCTATGTTCTATGTTCTATCTATAATGTGTAATTTTCGAATGTAATTGCACCATTTCTCCAAGAAACACAAATGCTTTTAACCTCCGTGTTGCTGGACAAGTCTGAGCCAGACTGCCTTATTTTATTAAACTAGTAACCTTGCTTTAACCAGACTGTACTCGTAGTGATTCTTTTAACTGATCTCGAACCAAGAGGCTCCTCTGGAGGGGTCTAGATCTTCACCTTAACAAAAACGAACCATCAATATCCAATCATGGCTTCATTTTAAAACTCCTTAAACCAAAATTGCTAGTAGTCTAAACCACACATATCCATTACATTGACTATAAATATGTAAACATGCACGACCACATTCTGTTTCAAACTGTTGTACACCCGCCACCGAACACCTCCATATCTCACTCGAATCCCGATAACGCATCGTCCATCATGTTTGTGTGACCTGCCAGCTGCACAGTCGTCAAGTGGAATGGCTGTAACAACAAGCTCTATCTGGCATTTTTGTCCTTACATTTCTCCACAAATTGCAATGGGTTATGATCAGTGTATATCGGAAAGATGTTGTGAAACTTGAAAGGGTTCAGAAAAGATTTACAAGGATGTTGGAGGTTGAGGGGTGACCTTATAGAGGTTTACAAAATTATGAGGGGCATGGATAGGATAAATAGACAAAGTCTTTTCCCTGGGTTTGGGGAGTCCAGAAATAAAGGGCATAGGTTTAGGGTGAGAGGGGAAAGATATAAGAGAGACCTAAGTGGCAACTTTTTCACACAGAGGGTGGTACATGTATGGAATGAGCTGCCAGAGGAAGTGGTGGAGGCTGGTACAATTGCAACATTTAAGAGGCATTTGGATGGGTATATGAATAGGAAGGGTTTGGAGGGATCTGGGCCGGATGCTGGCAGGTGGGACTAGATTGGGTTGGGATATCTGGCCGGCATGGACGGGTTGGACCGAAGGGTCTGTTTCCGTGATGTATGTCTCTATGACTCTATATGATTGTCTCAGATACATTACTGGTAACATAAACACTAAAATGTTGTAATGCTAATACCAAGCTCAAGTCTCCTTCTCAACCATCGAATATTTGTGCTGATGAATGTTCAGCTTCCTGGAGAAATAGGTCTTTCTATCTCCTTGTCATCTTCTTGCAAGAACACAGCACCAATACCCACATCACTTGCATCGATAGCCACCTTGAATAATTTTGTGTAATTAAGTGTGGCTAACACTGAGGCAGTGGGTAACGTGGCTTTCAGGCTGTCAAATGCCTTCTGACAGTCTGCTGTCCACCAAAACTTCCTGCCTTTCTTTCACAACTCAGTGGGTGGAGCAGCCACTCTGCTAAAGTCTGGTACAAATTTTCGATAACATCTGTTCAATCCTAGGAACTGTATTACTGCTCTTTTTGTTGACGGTATGGGAAACTCCCCAATTACCTTTGTTTTTACATTCCGTGGGGACATTTTTCCATGTCCAATAACATATGTAAAAGGTTCCTCAAATACAGGAATAGGTATTAAAGGTGGGGGTTTTATTACTGCCTGTGATTTGCCAATTACCGTTCATGTATGACACATCTGGCAAAATACAACTACATCCCTGTGCAGTCCAGGCCAGTAAAAATGTTTTTGTATTTTAGCCTGTGTTTTCCTGAAATGACCCCCAGCTGGTTGCTCATGTATCACTCGTGACCCCTCCTTTCTCTAACCCATTGGCAATACAATTTTTTTTTATGAACTTCTGCCCATTTCTAATCTGTCTGAATATGTGATGGTCTCCATTTCCTCATTAAGGCATCATTTTTAAGAAAATAACATTCAGTGATACATTCGGATTCCTTTTCCGTATATGCTTTTTGATACAATTAGTTCAGTTTTTCATCTTTCTGCTGTAATTCAGTCAACGTCTCTGAGTGAAAGAGGTCTGCATTGTCAGCCATTTGATCAAACAGGGTCTCTGCTAATTCCACTTCAACCTCCTTATCTGTACTCTGATCTCTCCTGTTTCAGCTGGTGACTTTGTGACCTTGTTACCACACAGTCAGGAAAATCCCAAGATATGTGTCCTGTACTAGTTCAGTTGTCCGTGTTTCCATTGGCTTTTCAACCACAGTAGGCAGCACTTCTACCAGTGAGTCAGCTATATCATGTGCAAGGACAGATTGTATTCTTGGAGCTGAGAGTATAGAACATTACAGCGCAGTACAGGCCCTTCGGCCCTCGATATTGCGCCGACCTGTCATACCAATCTGAAGCCCATCTAACCTACACTATTCCATGTACGTCCATATGCTTGTCCAATGACGACTTAAATGTACTTAAAGTTGGCAAATCCACTACCGTTGCAGGCAAAGCATTCCATACCCTTACTACTCTCTGAGTAAAGAAACTACCTCTTACATCTGTCCTATCTCTATCTCCCCTCACTTTAAAGCTATGCCCCCTCGTGCTCGCCGTCACCATACTTGGAAAAAGGCTTTCCCTGTCCATCTATCTAACCCTCTGATTATCTCATATGTCTCTATTAAGTCACCTCTCAACCTTCTTCTCACCAACAAAAACAGCCTCAAGTCCCTCAGCCTTTCCTCATAAGACCTCTCCTCCATACCAGGCAACATCCTAGTAAATCTCCTCTGCACCCTTTCCAAAGCTTCCACATCCTTCTTATAATGCGGTGACCAGAACTGTACACAATACTCCAAGTGCAGTCGCACCACAGTTTTGTACAGCTGCAGCATAACCTCATGGTTCCGGAACTCGATCCCTCTATTAATAAAAGCTAAAACACTGTATGCCTTCTTAACAACCCTGTCAACCTTGAAACTTTCAAGGATCTGTGTACATGGACACCGAGATCTCTGCTCATCTACATTCCCGAGAATCTTACCATTAGCCCAGTACTTTGCATTCCGGTTACTCTGACCAAAGTGAATCACCTCACAGTTGTCCACACCTCTCAGCCCAGCTCTGCAGCTTATCTATGTCTCTCTGCAACCTATTACATCCTTCGTCACTATCCACAACTCCACCGACCTTAGTGTCGTCTGCAAATTTACTAACCCACCCTTCTACGCCCTCATCCAGGTCATTTATAAAAATGACGAACAGCAATGGACCCAACACCGACCCTTACGGTACACCACTGGTAACCGGACATCAAGATGAACATGGAGAAAGTGATGACTGCAGATGCTGGAGACCAGAGTTGAAAAATGTGGCGCTGGAAAAACACAGCAGGCCAGGCAGCATCCGAGGAGCAGGAGAATCGACATTTCGGGCATAAGCCCTTCTTCAGGAATGAGGCTAGTGTGCCAAGCGGGCTGAGATAAAAGGTAGGGGGGAGGGAATTTGGGGGAGGGGCGCTGGGAATACGATAGGTGGAAGGAGGTGAGGGTGATAGGCCGGAGAGGGGGGTGGGTGCGGAGAGGTTGGGAAGAAAATTGCAGGTCAAGAGGGCGGTGCTGAGTCAGAGGGTTGGGACTGAGACAAGGTGGGGGGAGGGGAAATGAGGAAGCTGGAGAAATCTGAGTTCATCCCTTGTGGTTGGAGGGTTCCTAGGCGGAAGATAAGGCGCTCTTCCTCCAGGCGTCGTGTGGCCATGGTCTGGCGATGGAGGAGTCCAAAGACCTGCATATCCTTGGTGGAGTGGGAGGGGGAGTTGAAATGCTGAGCCACAGGGCGGTTGGGTTGGTTGGTGCGGGTGTCCCAGAGGTGTTCTCTGAACCGTTCCGCAAGTAAGCGGCCTGTCTCCCCAATGTATAGGAGACTATATCGGGTACAGTGGATGCAGTAAATGACGTGTGTGGAGGTGCAGGTGAATTTGCGACGGATAGAAGGATTCCTTGGAGCCTTCGAGGGAGGTGAGGGGGGAGGTGTGGGCGCAAGTTTTGCACTTCTTGCGGTTGCAGGGGAAGGTGCCGGGAGTGGAGGTTGGGTTGGTGGGGGGTGTGGATCTGACAAGGGAGTCACGGAGGGAGTGGTCTTTTTGGAATGCTGATAGGGGAGGGGAGGGAAATATATCCTTGGTGGTGGGGTCCGTTTGGAGGTGGCGGAAATGACGGCGGATGATGCGCTGTACATGGAGATTGGTGGGGTGGTAGGTGAGGACCAGTGGGGTTCTGTCCTGGGGGCGGGGCTCAAGGGCGGAGGAGCGGGAAGTGGAAGAGATGAGGTGGAGGGCATCGTCGACCACGTCTGGGGGGAAATTGCGGTCCTTGAGGAAGGAGGCCATCTGGGTTGTATGTTTTTGGAACTGGTCCTCCTGGGAGCAGATGCGACGGAGGCGAAGGAATTGGGAGAATGGGATGGCATTTTTACAGGGGGCAGGGTGGGAGGAGGTGTAGTCCAGGTAGCTGTGGGAGTCGGTCGGTTTGTAGTAAATGTCTGTGTTGAGTCGGTCACTCAATATAGAAATGGAAAGGTCTAGGAAGGGGAGGGAGGAGTCTGAGACGGTCCAGGTGAATTTGAGGTCGGGGTGGAAGGTGTTGGTAAAGTGGATGAACTGTTCAACCTCCTCGTGGGAGCACGACGTAGCGCCGATACAGTCATCAATGTAGCGGAGGAAAAGGTGGGGGGTGGTGCCAGTGTAGCTGCGGAAGAGGCAGGCATAGCTGGGGCCCATGTGGGTGCCCATGGCTACTCCTTTGGTTTGGAGGAAGTGGGAGGATTGGAAAGAGAAGTTGTTAAGAGTGAGGACCAGTTCAGTCAGTTGAAGGAGAGTGTCAGTAGAAGGGTACTGGTCGGTACGGTGGGAAAGGAAGAAGCGGAGGGCTTTGAGTCCTTCGTGATGGGGGATGGAGGTGTACAGGGACTGGATGTCCATGGTGAAGATAAGGCGTTGGGGGCCGGGGAAGCGAAAATCATGGAGGAGGTGGAGGGCGTGGGTGGTGACCCAAGCGTAGGTGGGGAGTTCTTGGACTAAGGGGGACAGGACCGGGTCGAGGTATGCGGAGATGAGTTCGGTGGGGCAGGAGCAGGCTGAGACGATGGGTCGTCCGGGGCAGTCAGGTTTGTGGATTTTGGGCAGGAGGTAGAAGCGGGAGGTGCGGGGTTGTGGGACTATGAGGTTGGAGGCGGTGGATGGGAGATCCCCTGAGGTGATGAGGTTATGGACGGTCTGGGAGATGATGGTTTGGTGGTGGGGGGTGGGGTCATGGTCAAGGGGGCAGTAGGAGGAGGTATCTGCGAGCTGGCGTTTGGCCTCAGCGGTGTAAAGGTCGGTGCGCCAAACTACTACCGCGCCTCCCTTGTCAGCCGGTTTGATGGTGAGGTTGGGGCGAGAGTCCTTGTTGAAGACGTAGGCACCTCCAACACACCCCATCCACCTGGACACCCCGTGCTGGCCTCTTATCCGCCCTCGATCTCTTCATAGCCAACTGCCGCCGCGACATTGACCACCTCAACCTCTCCACTGCTCTCACCCACTCTAACCTCTCACCCTCTGAATGCACAGCCCTCCACTCCCTCCGCTCCAACCCCAACCCCAACCTCACCATCAAACCTGCAGACAAGGGAGGCGCGGTGGTAGTATGAAGAAAAAACTCCAACAAAACTCCCAAATTTATCCTGTTTTCCTACATCTGGGTTCCCAGTTCTTCTCCAAACTCACCGACACTGTGATTTCATGTGGCCTACTTTATTGCAGTGAAAACACTGGAGCTTTTTAACTTCTCTTTCCCCTTCAAGGGTTTCCTTTTTACCCTGTGGTAAGTTCTCCTTATGATCTTCACCGAGATCTACCGTCCCATTTCCACATGAGGATTTCTCTTTTCCCCAATTTCTGGCTCTCACGGATTGAAATTAATTTTGGAAGCCAAACTTTGCTTTATGGTGTAATCCATCATCAGCCATTTCAACTCTCTGCTCTTTCACACGTCTCTCTCACTACTACAGAAAGTGAATTTTTGAAGTTCTGTCCAAGTGCCAATTTCTGAAGTTCAAACTCCCTCTCTGTCTTCCTTTCCTCTCTCTTCTTTTCTCTCTCTTCTCTCTCTCTTCTCTCTCTCTTTTTCTCTGCTTTTAATTGAAATTCTTTGTCTTTTGCCTCTAACTGATGTTGTTTCATTTTCAATTGAATTTTCGCCATCTCTGCAGATTCTGATGGCCTTTCCAGCCCGTTTAAATGCTGAGCTATTGCTGTAATCATCTCTCCTTTCCTCATGGAAGGAGGCAGCTCTAACTCCATCTTGTCTGCTAATTCCCACAGCTCGGCCTTAATCACCATTTGCAAAACTCCCAAAGTCACTTCCTCCATATCCAGCAAACTCTCAGTGTTGAAAGAGCCATTGCTATCCCAAACACTGTTTAAACCAATCAAATTCAACACCCAGAACAAAAGACACTAACACCTCCCACTCGTTGCCTTGTGTCCAACAACCCGAATCCCAATCTGGAACTATAGAGCAAACCCCACAAAGTGCCACCAATCTGTTATGGACCAGGCCAGACCCCCTCAGGAAGGTAGCTCAGACCCTAACGTTGTTAGTTGTTTTAAGCAGGTGTACAGTGGATACTCCAGGAGGGAATCAGTTGGTCAAACCACTTAGTTTTAAACAAAAGAGAACTTATTTACAAGATTACTGAATGAAACATAAACAAAAGAGAATAGAATACAGAATAACTTAACCTATCCAAAAGTCCGACAGATCATCCCAACTTAATGATGCTGTTCCCAATCCTTGCAACAATCTCCATAAACCCCCTTTGGCACAAAAAGGAAAATCAACCCCAGGATCTAACAGGAGAGACGTCAGTGAGGGAGAGGACCAGCCTGGGGCTGCTTCGGTGCATCCAGCAGCTTGTTTTCCCACATTACAGCCACAAACCAACCCAAACCAGAGAGAAGCTGAGCTGTGAGAACTGGCCACTCCCCTCTCATTGTACAAGGGTTTGTTTTTAGACTTGAAAGCCTTCTCCCCGAGGCGGTGTCTGTTAGCTATTACCAAACAGACCCTGAAACCTTGCAACCCCAGATGTTGCAAAGTCTGTGTTGTTTACATCCTCTCTGAAAAAAACCCAAGGACAGTGTAACCTTGTTCAAGGAGCAGCTTCATCCCAAAGAAATAGCCAAGGAGTTGAATAAAGACATTGCATCAGTTTTCACATTAGAAGACACGAACAGCATTCCAGAATAACTAAATATTCAAGGGTCAAAAGGAGGAGCGGGAATAAATATAATAACTGTCACCAGAGAAAAATACTACGGAAACCACTGGGGCTAAAGGCGGATAAGTCCCCTGGACCTGATGGGATGCACCCTCAGATATGAAAGGAAGTAACTACAGAGATAGTGGATACACTGGCAGTAATCTTCCAGGAATGCTTAGATTCTGAACAAGTCCCAGGGGATTGGAAAACTGCCAATGCAACACCTTTATTTAAAAAGAGAGGGAGACTAATACAGCCAACTCGGTTCACTTAGCTGATACCAGGTATGGAGGGACTGCCTTGGGTCTGTTGGCATTTAGAGAGATAAGAGGTAACATTATTGAAACATACAAAATCCTTACTTGGCCTGACAAGATATGGAGAGGTTGATTGCCCTTGTGGGATAGTCCTGGACCATGAGGAAGGGTATCATCTTAGAATACAGGGTCACCCATTTTGGACAGAGATGGAGAGGGATTTCTTCTCCCTGAGGGGAGTGAATCCGCGGAAGTCTTTCCCACAGAGGGCTGTCAAGGCTGGGTCATTCTGTATATTCAAGGTTGGGGTAGGATTTTAATCAGGAAGGGAATCAGGGGTTCTGGGAATAAGGCAGGAGGTGGAGATCAGGTCAGCTATGGGGACACTGAATAGTAGAGCAGACCTGATGGGCTGAATGGCCTGTTCCTGCTCCTATGTTTTCGAGTCTTGTGGTTTTTAAATAACCAATGATATGGCTATTTTACAGCTGGCTCAATGTAACATGGTTTCAAGTTTCTCACAGTTGTCCAATTCCAAAAGAATTTACTGGCAGTGTTTGGAATGGGGTGACGTTGTACACCTTTTTGTCCTGTTATGAATAATGACTGTGAAGGTTTGGTTTGGAAGTTGACCTTGTTTCAGTCGTACAGTGATGGCATTATCTGACAGGCTCACTCCGTCTGTGTGAGTGCCACCATTTTGGGCAGTTTCTGTGTTTTCAGCCTCAGCCCCAGTCTTGCTGACCGCCAATGGTATGAGACACTACATTGTAACCACCAGCCACGGCATTGTGATGGACAGTGAGTGTGGGCTCTCTGTAATGATCCTTGTGCTGGAGCAGAGGCTCGTGGTGATGGACAAAGACTTGTCAGGATTTGAAATCTCAGCGTTGAAGCTTGTTCCTCTGTGAGTGCTGGGATGGACAGGATGTAGTGAGTGAAAGTCCCACATTGTCCGTTTGGTGTAATATTTCTCCAATTCCACTTGATCGAGGTATGTGCAGCATCACATGTTTGTTATCGAGAGGGCTATCTTCTGACATTGAGGGCCAATTCACATCTCCTTGCACGTAAGTGCATGTGTCTTAGGAACCTCTTCATTGGTGCGGTTCCCTCGAGGGTTGTCCAGCAGCAGACCTCTGGTGATCTTGCAGGTATTATCCCGACTCGATAGAGTTTTTCAGGAGCTGTGTGTGAGGTCAGAGACAGCATGTGACCTCCTGGCTAACGCTGTCTGTACTGCCAGGGGTCCTGCAGCGGTTTGGAGTAGCACTGGGTGTGACGTGGCCCAGGTGTTTCTGGGTAGAGCCAGTGTCTGGGCCAATGGGATTGCTGGAAAATCAGTGATTTGGGCAAAGTGACTAAAACACAAAAAACAACAGTTGGAAATTCAGGTTATACGTTTCCTTTGGGAGTGTTTTGGATATTTTATCGGTTTAGCCTGCGATCCTCCAAGCCACACCTTTGGCCTCTGGTTGGAAGTTTTTGTAAATGTGACAGGCCTCATAGATGGTGCCTCGTCATTCTCCACTGGCTATCCCAGCTGTCTGTCTGAGGCCCCAAACATGGCCATATTTGGCCCTGAGATGATCTCTGATTACACATTGATGCCAACACAGGGTTTATTTCAACCTCTGTAACATTGTGCGAGTTTCCCCTGTCTAACTCCTCTGCTGCTGAATCCTTTACCTGTCCCGAGTCCCTCCTCCAACTTTCATTATTTGAATATAATCCTGGCTATACTCCCACATTTTCTGCCATCGTAAGCCTTAACAGCATCCAACTCATCACTCATTCTGTGTCTTGGGTCACAACAAATCCCCTATCACCCGTTTACTCACTGCATCGGTTTCCATTATAGCAATGTCTCAGGATTAAAACTTTCATCGTTCTATTCAAATCCCTCCATGTCTTCATCTCTCCCTATCTTTGTTCTCTCCTTGAGGCCTAACAGCTCTCTGGGATCTCAGTATTCCTCTCATCCTGGTCTCCGGACAATTAACTGATTTTAATCACTTAACCAATGATGCCTTCCATTCAGAAACTCGGAATTACCCTCCCTAAACTTGCTGTCTCTCTTTCCTACTTCAGGAATCTCTTTTAAAACTTAACTCTTTGACCATACCTCGCAGTCATTTTAGCCAATATTGTTTCCTGTGGCCCCGAATGAACTTTAGTTTGATCAAAGTGTCTTTGGGTATTTTATTACATTTGAGGTGCTAGGTAAATGCTGTGGGTTATACGAGGGAATGTACCTTCAGTTGTTGACCCAGATTCACGCAGCTGATTTGAGGTTTTTTGATGCCGATCAGTAAGATCAGACAGTTATATTTGTAAAATTTAAATGTGTTCAGTGGAACAGAAAGAATTCTATCTGGAGAGGAGATGCTGATTATTAATTGATAATTAACCTGGTAATGTCTGTGGTTTTACCCATGAGGACAGAGAAATGTTCTGTTGTTACTTCCATATAATAATCTGTAAGAGGACGGTCAGCAGTGACACCCATTCCCCACATTAATAAACAATGTGTAAGAAAATGTGTCCTTTAAATGGGAGGTTCCTTGGACCGAATCCATTGACTCACCAATATCTTGAGAAGCCTCCAGCAGCTTGTCATGTATAAAGTATCAGTCAGTGCATTACCTTGTTTCAGTATCAGTACACACGGTTACTTTATAAAATGCTTCTCATAAGTGAACAGCCACACTGAGATGTCATTAGATCATTTCTGAAGCTAGGTGGGTGTTCTGTATAACTATAGTCACTCAATGTGTGAAAGGTGGTTTCATGTTAATACTTCTGTTGAAAAAACACCGGAAATGCAGAATTTGGGGAAATCAAGTGAATATCTGACCTAACTGCATGGAAATACCAAATAACAAGGGTGGAATTTGCTAAACATTTTGCTGTTTGAATGAAACAGGTTCCTGTAGAGTGAGCTGTCTCTGGGACCTGCGCTGTCCCTGTTTGATGTGGTCATTGTTCAGGACGCAAAGTGAACTAAAAAACAGGATGGAATTCTCAGTATGGCCAACTATTTCACAGAAATCTAAACTTGAAGGTTAGACCAGGTAATGAGAATTCATGACCTCTGATCATCATTTCTGGGTAGCCCGCAGTTTCACTCAGTACCATGTGAGTAGTTGCATTTCTGTCTTCGTTTTCTGTTTATAACTATCAAGCACTCATCACTATCCCGCTTTAATCAATATCTGTCACAGACATACCCTGTGTATAAACTCTCAGCACACAGACCGGCCCAATGTTGGCAAACTGCGGCAAGCTGTATAATTATTTTACACCAAAACGAGGTTTACAGCTGTAGAATGTTTCAACGTGATAGAAAGATTTCAATTTAATGTAATCTGGGTGGTTGACCAATGAGCCAGTATTGATCATTGATGTTGAAACAAGGAGAAAGACAGGAAAAAGCCCTAGTTCTACAATTGGCTCAGTCACAGCTCACACCTCATTGGTTCCTTCGAGTCAGCACCTTCCCAGTCATGAACCACGCAATTCGGATCACCAATCCCAGTGCCCCTGGAGGAGGTGGAGCTCATTGTGTGTATTAAACACTGAGGTCACTCATTGAGAATATTAAGCTTTGTCATTCTGAGTATTAAACTCTGCCATGCTGAACGTACATGTTAAATACTGTCATTGAACATTGTGATTATTAAGGTCTATCTATCATTGGTCACTGTGTGTACTAAAAGCTGTCACAGAATCACAGAGATGTACATCATGGAAACAGACCCTTCGGTCCAACCTGTCCATGCTGACCAGATATCCCAACCCAATCTAGTCCCACCTGCCAGCACCCGGCCCATATCCCTCCAAACCCTCCCTATTCATATACCCATCCAAATGCCTCTTAAATGTTGCAATTGTACCAGCCTCCACCACTTCCTCTGGCAGCTCATTCCATCCACGTACCACCCTCTGTGTGAAAAAGTTGCCCCTTAGGTCTCTTTTATATCTTTCCCCTCTCACCCCAAACCTATGCCCTCTAGTTCTGGACTCCCCCACCCCAGGGAAAAGACTTTGTCTATTTACCCTATCCATGCCCCTCATGAATTTATAAACCTCTATAAGGTCACCCCTCAGCCTCCGACGCTCCAGGGAAAACAGCCCCAGCCTGTTCAACCTCTCCCTGTAGCTCAAATCCTCCAAATCTGGCAACAGAAGGCAGCTTATGTTAGGATGGGCCATGAAGGGTCAGTTCGGGGACTTAAGAGTTACGGGTTAGCAAGGAAAGATCTAAAGACGGAACAAAGAAGAGCCAGGAGAGAAATCATTGGCAGATCGGAAAACCCTCAGGCTTTCTCTCGGTATATCAGGAATAAAAGAATGACCACAGAAAGATTAGTTCCAATCAAGGATAATAGTGGGAAGTTGTGCGTGGAGTCAGAGGAGGTAGGGGAGGCACTAAATGAATACTTTTTGTCAGTATTCACACAGGAAAAAGACAACATGGTCAAGGAGAATACGGAGATACAGGCTACTAGATGAGATGGGATTGAGGTTCATAAGGAGGAGGTGTTAGCAATTCTGGAAAGTGTGAAAATAGATACGTCCCCTGGGCCAGATGGGATTTATCGTAGGACTCTCTGGGAAGCCAGGGAGGAGATTGCAGGCTTTGATCTTTACATCGTCATTGTCTACAGGAATAGTGCCGGAAGACTGGAGGATAGCAAATGTTGTCCCCTTGTTCAAGAAGGGGAGTACAGACAACCCTGGTAATTATAGACCAGTGAGCCTTACTTCAGTTGTTGGTAAAGTGTTGGAAAAGGTTATAAGAGATAGGATTTATAATCATCTAGAAAGGAATAAGTTGATTAGGGATAGTCAGCACGGTTTTGTGAAGAGTAGTTCGTGCTTCACGAACTTATTGAGTTCTTTGAGGTTACCAAACAGGTGGATGAGGGTCAGGGGGTTGATGTGGTGTATATGGATTTCAGTAAGGCGTTTGATAAGGTTCCCCACGGTAGGCTGTTGCACAAAATACAGAGGCATGGGATTGAGGGTGATTTAACGGTTTGGATCAGAAACTGGCGAGCTGAAAGAAGACAGAGAGTGGTGGTTGATGGGAAATATTCATCCGGGTGTTCAGTTGCTAGTGTCGCAAGGATCTGTTTTGGGGCCACTGCTGTTTGTCATTTATATAAATGACGTGGATGTGGGTGTAGAAGCATAGGTTAGTAAATTTATGGATGACACTAAGGTAGGTGGAGTTGTGGATAATGCTGAAGGATATTGTAGATTACAGAGGGACATAGATAAGCTGCAGAGCTGGGCTAAGAAGTGGCAAATGGAGTTTAATGCAGAAAAGTGTGAGGTGATTCACTTTGGAAGGAGCAACAGGAATGCAGAATACTGGGCTAATGGTAAGGTTCTTGGTAATGTAGATGAGCAGAGAGACCTCAGTGTCCATGGACATAGATCGCTGAAAGTTGCCACCCAGGTTGATAGGTTTGTTAAGAAGGCGTACGGTGTGTTAGCTTTTATTAATAGAGGGATCGAGTTCCGGAACCATGAGGTCATGCTGCAGCTGTACAAAACTCTGGTGCAGAAAATGTGTTGCTGGAAAAGCGCAGCAGGTCAGGCAGCATCCAAGGAACAGGAGAATCGACGTTTCAGGCATAAGCCCTTCTTCAGGAATGAGGAAATGTGTCCAGCAGGCTAAGATAAAAGGTAGGGAGGAGGGACTTGGGGGAGGGGCGCTGGAAATACGATAGGTGGAAGGAGGTCAAGGTGAAGGTGATAGGCCAGAGTGGGGGCGGAGAGGTCAGGAAGAAGATTGCAGTTTAGGAAGGTGGTGCTGAGTTCGAGGGATTTGACTGAGACAAGGAGGTGGAACAGTTCGGTGCTGCCTCGTGCTCCCACGAGGAGGTGGAACAGTTCATCCACTTTACCAACACCTTCCACCCCGACCTCAAATTCACCAGGACCGTCTCAGACTCCTCCCTCCCCTTCCTAGACCTTTCCATTTCTATCTCGGGCGACCGAATCAACACGGATTTATTTATTCCTTGTCTCAGTCAAATCCCTCGAACTCAGCACCGCCTTCCTAACCTGCAATCATCTTCCTGACCTCTCCGCCCCCGCTCTGGCCTATCACCCTCACCTTGACCTCCTTCCACCTATCGCATTTCCAATGCCCCTCCCCCAAGTCCCTCCTCCCTACCTTTTATCTTAGCTTGCTGGGCACACTTTCCTCATTCCTGAAGAAGGGCTTATACCCGATACGTCGATTCTCCTGTTCCTTGGATGCTGCCTGACCTGCTGCGCTTTTCCAGCAACACATTTTCAGCTCTGATCCCCAGCATCTGCAGTCCTCACTTTCTCCTCGAAGATTAAAACTCTGGTGCAGCCGCACTTGGAGTATTGTGTACAGTTCTGGTCACCGCATTATAGGAAGGATGTGGAAGCTTTGGAAAGGGCGCAGAGGAGATTTACTAGGATGTTGCCTGTTTTGGAGGGAAGGCCTTATGAGGAAAGGCTGAGGGCCTTGAGGCTGTTTCATTAGAGAGAAGAAGATTGAAAGGTAACTTAATAGAGACATATAAGATAATCAGAGGTTAGATAGGGTGGACAGTGAGAGCCTTTTTCCAAGTATGGGGACAGTGAGCACAATGGAACATTAATTGAGGAGTGATAGATATAGGACAGATGTCAGAGGTAGTTTCTTTACTCAGAGAGGAGTAAGGGTGTGGAACGCACTGCCTGCAACAGTGGTAGACTCTCCAACTTTAAGGGCATTTAAATGGTCACTGGATAGACATATGGATGAGAATGGAATAGTGTAGGTTAGATGGGCTTCAGGTTGGTTCCACAGATCGGTACAACATCAAGGACCGAAGGGCCTGTACTGCGCTGGAATGTTCTATGTTCTATGTTATAAATATTTTCTGAACCCTCTCAAGTTTCACAACATCCTATAGCAGGGAGACCAGAATTACACACAATATTCCAAAAGTGGCCGAACAAATATCCTGTACAGCTGCAACATGACCTCCCAACTCCTGTACTCAATGCACTGACCAAGAAAAGCAAGCATACCAAACACCTTCTTCACTATCCTATCTACCTGCGACTCCACTTTCATGGAGCTATGAACCTGCACTCCAAGGTCTCTTTCTTCAGCAACACTCCCAGGACCTTACCATTAAGTGTATAAGTCCTGCCCTGATTTGTCTTTCCAAAATGCAGCACCTCGCATTTATCTGAATTAAACTCCATCTGCCATTTCTCAGCCCATTGGCCCATTTGGTCCAGATCCTGTTGTAATCTGAGGTAACCCTCTTCGCTGTCCACTACACCTCCAATTTAGGTGTCATCTGCAAACTCACTAATTATATCCCCTATGTTCACATCCAAATCATTTATATAAATGACAAAAAGTAGTGGACCCAGCACCGATCCAGACCTTTCAGGTCTCCAGTCTGAAAAGCAACCCTCCACCACCACCCTCTGTCTTCTGCCTTTGAGCCAGTTCTCGATCCAAACAGCTAGTTCTCCCTGTTTTTCATTTGATCTAACCTTGCTAATCAATCTACCATGAGGCACCTTGTCGAACGCCTTACTGAAATCCAAATAGATCACATCTACCACTCTGTCCTCATCAATCCTCTTTGTTACTTCAAAAAACTCAATCAACTTCATGAAATATGATTTCCCACATACAAACTATCCCTAATCAGTCCTTGCCTTTCCAAATACATATACATCCTGTCCCTCAGGATTCCCTCCAAAACTTGCCCACCATCGAGGTCAGGCTCACTGGTCTATAGTTCCCTGGCTTGTCCTTACCACCCTTCTTAAACAGTGTCACCACGTTTGCCAACCTCCAGTCTTCTGACACCTCATCTGTGACTATCAATGATACAAATATCTCAGCAAAAGGCCCAGTAATCACTTCCCTAGCTTCCCACCGAGTTCTGCCCTTGCTCAGAGTGTTCTAACCACTGTGATTGTGAATAATAAATGCTGTCATTGTGCATTGTCAATATCAGAAACTGTCTTTGCTCACTGAGAGCATTAACACTGTCCTTGTTCGTTGTGAGGATTAAACACTGTCGTTGCTGATTGAGAGTATTAAATATTGCCATTACTCAGTGTGAGGATTAAACCATGCCATGGGCCATGAATATTAAACACTGTGGCTGCTCATTGAAAGTATTAAACACTATCCACAGACAATATTAAACATCGTCATTGCTCACTGTGTGTACGAAATGCTATCGTTGCTCATTGGGAGTATTTAATACTGTTGTTGCTCAGTGCTGAAAATGTGTTGCTGGAAAAGCGCAGCAGGTCAGGCAGCATCCAGGGAGCAGGAGAATCGACGTTTCGGGCATGAGCCTTTCTTCAGGAGGCTGCCTGGACTGGAGGGTGTGTCTTAGAAGAAAGGTTGAGGGAGTTGTTGCTCAGTGTTAGTCTTAAACAATCTGATTGCTCATATTGAAAATTAAACACTGTCCTTGCCCATTGTGAATATTAGAAATATGAATTGTTTACTGTGTGTATTAATACAGTCAGTGTGAACATTAATGCATAGCTTCTGAAATTTGGGGCCAGTGTTAATGGTAGCGGTGAGTAACTGAAGCACACAGTATCGATGAGGTGGATATGGATGCTCCGACAACCTCCTCCTGGTGATGCACAATCAGAAAACTTTGTTGGGATTGTGTGACAGGTGGACGTTGTTCAAATCAGCTGTGAAATGGAGCATTGCTATTGGCCCCAGGATATATCTTTTTGCCAGTGAGTATTTACTGAGGGTCTGCAGTGTGTTAGAAACTCATTAAACTTTCATCAAAGAGGGGAATGAGCATCATAGAACATAGAACAGTACAGGCCCTTCGGCCCTCGATGCTATGTTGACTATTTATCCTACTCTAAGATCAGGCTAACCAACATACCCTACATGTGACTATCTTAGAGTCACTTAAACTTCCCTGATGTCCCTGACTCCACTCCCACTGCGGGCAGTGCATTCCACACACCCACCGCTCTCTGCCTCTGACATCTCCCCTAAACCTATTCCAATCATCTTAAAGTTATGTCCCCTCATGAAAGTCATTTCCACCTTGGGAAAAAGTCTCTGACTATTCACTCTATCGATGCCTCTCAACATCTTGTAGATTATTTCAAGCCACCTCTCATCTTTCTTCACTCAATGAGAAAAGCCCTAGCTCCCTCAACCTTTCTTCTAAGACATACCCTCCAGTCCAGGCAGCATCCTGGTAAATCTCCTCTGCACCTTCTCTAAAGCTTCCACATGCTTCCTACAATGAGGCGAAGAGAACTGAATACAATATTCCAACTGTGGTCTAACTACATCTGCAGCATAACCTTGCGGCTCTTAAACTCAATCTCCCTACTAATGAAAGTCAACACACCATATGCCTTCTTGACAACCTGTCAACTTGGGTGACAACTTTGAGGGATCTATGGACATGGACCCCAAGATCCTTCTGTTCCTCCACACTGCCGAGAATCCTGCCTTTAACCCTGTATTCTGCATTCAAATTCAACCTTCCAAAGTGAATCACATCACACTTTTCCAGGTTGAACTCCATCTGCCACTTCCCAGCCCAGCTCTACATCCTGTCAATGTCCCGTTACAACCTACAACAGCCCTCCACATATCCACCACACCATCAGCCTTCATGTCATCGGCAAACATACTAACCCACCCCTCCACTTCCTTATCCAAGATAATTATAAAAATCACAAAGAGCAGAGGTCCCAGAATAGATCCCTGTGGAAAACCATGGTCACTGAGCTCCAGGCTCAAGATTCTCCATCTACTACAACCCTCTATCTTCTTTGGGCCAACCAACTCTGTATCCAGACAGACAGGTTTCCCTGTATCCCATGCCTCCTTACTTTCTGAATGAGCCTACCATGGGGAACCTTATCAAACGCCTTGCTAAACATCACATCCACTGCTCTACCTTCATCAACGTGTTTTGTCACAGTCTCAAAGAATTCAATAAGGTTTGTGAGGCATGACCTGCCCCTCACAGTGCCATGCTGACTATCTCTAATCACACAAAACCAGGCTATAGTCCAACAGGTTTATTTGGAAACACTAACTTTTGGAGCACTGCTCCTTCATCAGGTAGTTGTGGAGCAGGATAATAAGATATAAGTCACCTCAGCACCTCCCTCTCTACTGCAAACTCACCGATAACCTCACGATGCCACACTGCTCTGGCTTCCACCCTGAACATATTAAAACAGCCATCGCCTATGGACAAACCCTACACATACACAGGATCTGTTCTGATGAGGAGGAACATGATGGGCACTTGGAAGTACTCAAGGATGTCCTCATAAGAACGGGGTACGATGCTCAACTCATCGACCGCCAGTTCCGATGTGCCACAGCGAGAAACCATAATGACCCCCTCAGGAGACAGACATGAGCTGCAACCGACAGGGTACCCATCGTTGTCCAGTACTTCCCAGAAGCCGAAACACTACGCCATGTCCTTCACAGCCTGTAACACATTATCGATGGGGATGGGCACCTCACCAAGACCTTCCCCACACCTCCACTGCTCGCCTTTAAACAACCACCAAACCTCAAACAGATCATTGTTCGCAGCAAACTGCCTTCAGGTCAACACCGTCCAACCCTGTCACGGCAGCCACTGCAAGACGTGTCAGAGTGTCGACACGGATACCACCATTACACATGGGGACACCTCCCACCATGTACATGGCAGGTACTCATGTGACTCGGCCGACGTTGTCTGTCTCATACGCTGCAGGCAAGGATGGCCCGAGGTATAGTACATTGGTGAGACCGAGCACAGGCTACGGATGAGTGGACACTGCACAACCTGTCCCACTTGTCCATCGTCCATCACACCTATCTGCACCACCTTCCTCGCCAATCTAGCACTCTCAGCTACCTTCCCCCCAGCCCCACCCCTGAGGCTCCCAGCCTCATTCCTGAGGAAGGACTTTGGTCCAAAGCATCAATTTTCCTGCTTCTTGGATGCTGCCTGACCTGCTGTGCTTTTCCAGCACCACTCTAATCTTGACCGCACAACAATCACCAGACAGGAGTGTTCACTCCCGGTCGGAGAACACTTCAGTGGTCAGGGATTTTCGGCCACAGATCTTCGGGTGACCATCCTCCAAGGCGGACTTCGGGACAGGCAGCAGCGAAAAGTGACCAAGCAGAGGCTGATAGCCAAGTTCGGTACCTATAGGGAGGGCCTCAAACAGGACTTTGAGTTCATATCACATTACATGTGACCCCACTGCACTATACATATACACACACATACACATTCAATTCCCACCTCAGGTGACTCTCTGTGTGGAGTTTGCACATTCTCCCCGTGTCTGCATGGGTTTCCTCCGGGTGCTCCTGTTTCCTCCCACAATCCAAAAATGTGCAGGTCAGGTGAATTGGCCATGCTAAATTGCCCGTAGTGTTACGTGTAGGGGAATGGGTCTGGGTGGGTTGCGCTTTGGCGGGTCAGTGTGGACTTGTTGGGCTGAAGGGCCTGTTTCCACACTGTAAGTAATCTAATCTAATCACACACACACACCCTCTCACAGGCTTATACTCCATCACACCCACACACACACACTTTACCAAGCTTGTACACACACAAAC
Source organism: Chiloscyllium plagiosum (assembly GCF_037043375.1). NCBI lineage: Eukaryota > Metazoa > Chordata > Chondrichthyes > Orectolobiformes > Hemiscylliidae > Chiloscyllium > Chiloscyllium plagiosum. The sequence continues at coordinate 2,407,111 of NW_028270149.1, read as the reverse complement.
ACACACTCTCTCATGTGCACTCACACACACATGCACTCTCTCTCTCTCCCTCTCTCTCTCCCTCACACGCACACACACAAATATAAGACCGTGGGGTGAGTTTGCAGAATTGTATTTGCAGATACATTCTATTTTGCTCAAAAAGTACACAATCTGCAGGCAGTCAATCCAGGTAATATTTTATAAATTCCTACTTTGGAAATCGAACCAGTCTGACTCAAGGTTGGTTACAGACAGACTCTAACCTCACACCTTTGAGCTGAGATGACACCTTTTTTTATAAAACCTTAAGTTATCTCGAGAATGTGACTTAAAAGATGTTCTGGGATTTACATATTAATGATCCGACATCTGCAACCCATTTGAAAAGATGAAAGACTTAACAGCATTCGAGGTTTGTTCAATATACCGTTTCAGTTGCATGACACTGTAGTCATTTGCTATAAATTCTGTGTCTTATGATCCTGCTCCACTACCACCTGATGAAGGAGCGGTGCTCCGAAAGCTAGTGCTTCCAAATAAACCTGGGGTTGTGTGATTTTTAACTTTGTCCACCCCAGACCAACACTGGCACCTCCACATTATCTCTAATCAAACTATGCTTTTCCAAATAATGATAAATCCTGTCTCTCAGAATCCTCTCCAATAATTTGCCCACCACAGACCTAAGACTGACTGGTCTGTAATTCCCCAGGGTTATCCCTATACCCTTTCTTGAACAAGGAATAACATTTTCCACCCCCCAATCATCTGGCACTACTCCAGGGGACAGTGAGGGTGCAAAGGTCATCGCCAAAGCCACAGCAATCTCTTCCCTCAGTTCCCATTACTGTCACCTTGGCTGTATCCCTTGGGACCTATCTATCCTCATAGTTTTCAAAATTTTCAGCACATCCTCCTTCTGAACAGCAACCTGTTCGAGCATATCAGTCTGTTTCACACTGTCTTCACAAACATCAAGGTCTATCTCGCAAGTGAATACTGAAGCAAAGTATTCAGTAAGGACCTCCCCTACCTCCACCGACTCCAGCACACGTTCCCTCCACTATCCCTGATCGGCCCTCCCCTCACTCTGGCCATTCTCTTGTTCCTCACATAAGTGTAGAACACCTTAGGGTTTTCTATAATCCTACCTGCTAAAGCTTTTTCATGCCCCTTCTAGCTCTCCTGAGTCCATTCTTCAGTTCCTTCCTGGAGACCTTGTAACCCTCTAGAGCTCTGTCTGATCCTTGCCTCCTCAACCTTAAATAAGCTTCCTTCTTCCTCTTGACTAGATGTTCCATATCCCTTGTCCCCCAAGGTTCCTTCACCCTACCATGCCTTCCTCACCTCAGTGGGACAAACCTGTCCAGCACGAACTGTAAGTGCTCCACATTTCTGTCGTGTATTTCCCTGAGAACATCTGTTCCTAATTTCGGCACCCCATTTCCTGCCTAATAGCATTGCAATTTCTTCTCCCCCAATTAAATGCTTTCCCATACTGTCTGCTTCTATCCTTCTCCATAAGTACAGTAAAGGTGAGGCACTAGGTGGTCACTGTCACCAAAATTCTCTCCCACCAAGAGATCTGACACCTGGCCTGGCTCATTGCCAAGCGTCAAATCCAATATGGCCTCCCCTTTCGTCGGCCTTTCTACATATTGAGTCAGGAACCCTTCCTGGGCACACCTGACAAAATCTGCTCCATCCAAATTATTGGAACTAAGCAGGTTCGAATCAGTATTAGGGAAGTTACAGTCACCCATGACAACAACCCTGTTACTTCTGCTCCTTTCCCGCCATGGGAGTTAAGAGAGTGTAAGCCAGGGGCAGCTGGGAAGGGAAGATTGAATATAAATACTGACCCGGTGAATCAGCAGAGCGATGGCTGAACAGGAGCAGAAGCAGACATGGGGACTGCTGCTAAACCCAAAACACTACACTACATCCTCCTCCTCCTCGAACCCATAAAAAAGGCTCTGTGTGGAAGGGTGGTAAGGTCAAGTTTTTTTTAATCTCTCCTCACAATTTAGAGCAGAGGGGATGAAAGCTAGGGCAGTTGCATGCTCCTGTTGCAGGATGTGGGAGGTAAAGGTCACTGCTGGGGACCCTGCTGACTTCACCTGTGAGAAGTGCACCCAACCCCAGCTCCTCACAGACCGTGTTAGGGAACTGGAGATGGATGAACTTTGAATTGTTCGAGGCTGAGGGGATGATAAGAGAGTGATGTAGGGAGGCAGTCACACCTAAGTTACAGGATAAAGGGAGCTGGGTGACCACCAGGAGAGGAAATGGGAAGAGGCAGACAGTGTAGGGACCCCCTGTGGCCATTCCCCTCAATAATAAGTATACCGTTTTGGATACTGTTGGGGGGGGGTGGGGAGCCTACCAGGGGAAAGCCTCAGTGGCCAGGTCTCTGTGGCTCAGAAGGGAAGGGGGGAGAATAGGCGAGTGATAGTGAGAGGAGGTTCAATGGTTAGAGGAACAGACAGGAGATTCGGTGGTCACGAACAAGACTCCCAGATGGTATGTTGCCTCCAGGGTGCCAGGGTCAGGGATGTCTTGCATCGTGCCCACAGGATTTTTAATGGGGAGGGTGAGCAGCCAGAGGTAAGTGGTACACATCGGTACCAAGGACATAGCTAGCGAAAGGGAGGAGGATCTAAAAAAGAGAATATAGGCAGATAGGATGGAAGCAGGACGAGCAGAGCAGTAATCTCAGGATTGCTACCAGTGCCATGGGCAAGTGAGGCTAGGAACAGAGAGCGGGTGCAGCTGAACATGTGGCTGCAGGGGCTGGTGTTGGGGAGAGGGCTTCAGATATGTGGATCATTGGGCGACCTTCTGGGGAAAGTGGGACTGGTACAAGAAGGACAGGTTGCACCTGAACTGGAAGGGCACCAGTATCCTGGCGGGAGGTTTGCTTGAGCTATTTGGGAGAGTTTAAACTGGATTAGCGGGGGGTGGGGGGGAGGGGTGAGGGATGGGAACCTGAGCTATAGATCAGAGGATGGATAGGTAGTGAACAAGCAGATACAGTGTACAGAGAGTCTGTGAGGAGGGATAGGCAGTTGATAGGGCAAAGGTGCAGTCAGTGCGATGGGATGAAGTGTGTCTATTTTAATGCATGAAGTAATAGGAATAAAGGGTGACAAACTCAGAGCATGGATCAGTACTTGGAACGGTGATGTTGTGGCCATTATGTAGACTGGGATATCACGGGGCAGGAATGGTTGTTGGATGTTCCAGGGTATAGGTGTTTCAAAAGAAATAGAGGGGGAGGCAAAAGAGGTGGAGAAGTGGGATTGCTAATCAGGGAGGTCATCGAGGAGCTACAGAGTCAGTATGGGTGGAAGTCAGAAACAAGAAAGGAGCAGTCCCTGCAATGGGTGTGTAACTGAAAGGGAGAGATTGAAGCGATGCAAAATGAACAAACAACAAACATATCCTGAGATCTCCTTGAAATGTGCAGCCCAGAGATCTCTCTGATCCAGTAGATATTACATAATAAACCATCAAGGGATATGGGGATTGTAAATGGAAATGGTATTGCAGTGGGAGCTCAGTGTGACCCAGAAAGTGGCCTGGAAGGTTCACCTCCTCTTTCTGTTTCTCTTCTTTCTGGAGAGAAAGCTTGAGGTGGTTTTGATGGTGGAACAGGTGCTGCATTTTGGGAAAGCAAATCTTAGCAGGACTTATACACTTAATGGTAAGGTCCTAGGGAGTGTTGCTGAACAAAGAGACCTTGGAGTGCAGGTTCATAGCTCCTTGAAAGTGGAGTCACAGGTAGATAGGATAGTGAAGAAGGTGTTTGGTATGCTTTCCTTTATTGGTCAGAGTATTGAATACAGGAGTTGGGAGCTGAAAATGTGTTGCTGGAAAAGCGCAGCAGGTCAGGCAGCATCCAGGGAACAGGAGAATCGACGTTTCGGGCATAAGCCCTTCTTCAGGAATGAGGACAGTTTGTCCAGCAGGCTAAGATAAAAGGTAGGGAAGAGGGACTTGGGGGAGGGGCGTTGGAAATGCGATAGGTGGAAAGAGGTCAAGGTGAGGGTGATAGGTCAGACTGGGGTGGGGGCGGAGAGGTCAGGAAGACGTTAGGAAGGCGGTGCTGAGTTCGATGGATTTGACTGAGACAAGGTGGGGGGAGGGGAAATGAGGAAACTGGTGAAATCTGAGTTCATCCCTTGTGGTTGGAGGGTTCCCAGACGGAAGATGAGGCGCTCTTCCTCCAACCGTCTTGTTGTTGTGGTCTGGCGATGGAGGAGTCCAAAGACCTACATATCCTTGGTGGAGTGGGAGGGGGAGTTGAAGTGTTGAGCCACAGGGTGGTTGGGTTGGTTGGTGCGGGTGTCCCAGAGGTGTTCTCTGAAACGCTCCGCAAGTAGGCGGCCTGTCTCCCCAATATAGAGGAGGCCACATCGGGTGCAGAGGATGCAATAGATGATGTGTGTGGAGGTGCAGGTGAATCTGTGGCGGATATGGAAGTTTCCTTTGGGGCCTTGGAGGGAGGTGAGGGGGGAGGTGTGGGCGCAAGTTTTGCATTTCTTGCGGTTGCAGGGGAAGGTGCCGGGAGTGGAGGTTGGGTTGGCGGGGGGTGTGGATCTGACGAGGGAGTCATGGAGGGAGTGGTCTTTACGGAATGCTGATAGGGGAGGAGAGGGAAATATATCCCTGGTGGTGGGGTCCGTTTGGAGGTGGCGGAAATGACGGCGGATGATGCGCTGTACATGGAGGTTGGTGGGGTGGTAGGTGAGGACCAGTGGGGTTCTGTCCTGGTGGCGGTTGGAGGAGCAGGGCTCAAGGGCGGAGGAGCGGGAAGTGGAAGAGATGCGGTGTAGGGCATCGTCGACCACGTCGGGGGGGAAATTGTGGTCCTTGAAGAAGGAGGCCATCTGGGTTGTATGGATTTGGAACTGGTCCTCCTGGGAGCAGATGCAGCAGAGTCGAAGGAATTGGGAGAATGGGATGGCGTTTTTACAGGGGGCAGGGTGGGAGGAGGTGTAGTCCAGGTAGCTGTGGGAGTCGGTCGGTTTGTAGTAGATGTCCGTGTTGATTCGGTCGCCTGAGATAGAAATAGAAAGGTCGAGGAAGGGGAGGGAGGAATCTGAGACTGTCCAGGTGAATTTGAGGTCGGGGTGGAAGGTGTTGGTGAAGTGGATGAACTGTTCAACCTCCTCGTGGGAGCACGAGGCGGCGCCGATACAGTCATCGATGTAGCGGAGGAAAAGGTGGGGGGTGGGGCCAGTGTAGTTGCGGAAGATGGACTGTTCCACATATCCTACGAAGAGGCAGGCATAGCTGGGGCCCATGTGGGTGCCCATGGCTACTCCTTTCGTTTGGAGGAAGTGGGAGGATTGGAAAGAGAAGTTGTTCAGGGTGAGGACCAGTTCAGTCAGTCGAAGGAGGGTGTCAGTGGAAGGGTACTGGTCGGTACGGCGGGAAAGGAAGAAGCGGAGGGCTTTGAGGCCTTCGTGATGGGGGATGGAGGTGTACAGGGACTGGATGTCCATGGTGAAGATAAGGCGTTGGGGACCGGGGAAGCGAAAATCATGGAGCAGGTGGAGGGCGTAGGTGGGGAGTTTTTGGACTAAGGGGGACAGGACGGTGTCGAGGTATGCGGAGATGAGTTCGTGGGGCAGGAGCAGGCTGAGACAATGGGTCAGCCGGGGCAGTCAGGTTTGTGGATTTTGGGCAGGAGGTAGAAGCGGGCGGTGCGGGGTTGTGGGACTATGAGGTTGGAGGCGGTGGATGGGAGATCCCCCGAGGTGATGAGGTCCCTACAGGAGTTGGGAGGTCATGTTGCGGCTGTACAGGACATTGGTTAGGCCACTGTTGGAATATTGTGAGCAATTCTGGTCTCCTTCCTATCGGAAAGATGTTGTGAAACTTGAAATGATTCAGAAAAGATTTACAAGGATGTTACCAGGGTTGGAGGATTTGAGCGACAGGGAGAGGCTGAACAGGCTGGGGCTGCTTTCCCTGGAGCGTCGGAGGCTGAGGGGTGACCTTATAGAGGTTTACAAAATTATGAGGGGCATGGATAGGATAAATAGACAAAGTATTTTCCCTGGGGTTGGGGAGTCCAAAACTAGAGGGCATAGGTTTAGGGTGAGAAGGGGAAAGATATAAAAGAGACCTAAGGGGCAACATTTTCACACAGAGGGTGGTACGTGTATGGAATGAGCTGCCAGAGGAAGTGGTGGAGGCTGGTACAATTGCAACATTTAAGAGGCATTTGGATGGGTATATGAATAGGAAGGGTTTGGAGGGATATGGGCCGGGTGCTGGCAGGTGGGACTAGATTGGGTTGGGATATCTGGTCGGCATGGACGGGTTGGACTGAAGGGTCTGTTTCCGTGCTGTACATCTCTGTGACTCTATGACTCTATACAAACAGAAGAAAATCCTTCATCCGAAGATCAGGATTTGAGTTGGATGAGGCTCCAACAATGCTCAATAGCAGCAGTGTGTTCCAGCTACAAGAGTCACTGCAGAAATTTACCAAAGATCCTCAGACAGCACCTTTCAAACCCATGACCACTTCCATCTCAAAGGACAAGGATGGCAGATACATTGGAACACCACCTTCTGCAAGTTCCCCTCCAAGCCCCTCACCATCCTGACTTGGGCCCAGCCAGTGACACTCATGTCTTGTCGACAAAATTCTCTTTCTGTCACCTGGCCTACAGTTGAAAATGTGTTGCTGGAAAAGCGCAGCAGGTCAGGCAGCATCCAAGGAGCAGGAGAATCAACATTTCAGGCATGAGCCCTTCTTCAGGAATGAGGAAAGTGTGCCAAGCAGGCTAAGATAAAAGGTAGAGAGGAGGGACTTGGGGGAGGGGCGTTGGAAATGTGATAGGTGGAAGGAGGTCAAGGTGAAGGTGATAGGCCGGAGTGGGGGTGGGGGCAGAGAGGTCAGGAAGAAGATTGCAGGTTAGGAAGGCGGTGCTGAGTTCAAGGGTTGGGACTGAGACAAGATGGAGGGAGGGGAAATGAGGAAACTGGAGAAATCTGAGTTCATCCCTTGTGGTTGGAGGGTTCCTAGCCGGAAGATGAGGCGCTCTTCCTCCAACCGTCGCATTGCTATGGTCTGGCGATGGAGGAGTCCAAGGGCCTGCATATCCTTGGTGGAGTGGGAGGGGGAGTTGAAGTGTTGAGCCACGGGGTGGTTGGGTTGGTTGGTCCGGGTGTCCCAGAGGTGTTCTCTGAAACGTTCCGCAAGTAGGCGGCCTGTCTCCCCAATATAGAGGAGGCCACATCGGGTGCAGAGGATGCAATAGATGATGTGTGTGGAGGTGCAGGTGAATCTGTGGCAGATATGGAAGTGTCCCTTGGGGCCTTAGAGGGAAGTAAGGGGGGAGGTGTGGGCGCAAGTCTTGCATTTCTTGCGGTTGCAGGGGAAGGTGCTGGAAGTGGAGGTTGGGTTGTTGGAGGTGTGGACCTGACGAGGGAGTCACGGAGGGAGTGGTCTTTTCTGAACACTGATAGGGGAGGGGAGGGAAATATATCCCTGGTGGTGGGGTCCGTTTGGAGGTGGCGGAAATGACGGCGGATGATGCGCTGTACATGGAGGTTGGTGGGGTGGTAGGTGAGGACCAGTGGGGTTCTGTCCTGGTGGCGGTTGGAGGAGCAGGGCTCAAGGGCGGAGGAGCAGGAAGTGGAAGAGATGCGGTGGAGAGTATCGTCGATCTCATCTGGGAGGAGATTGCGGTCTTTGAAGAAGGAGGCCATCTGGGTTGTTCGGTATTGGAACCGGTCCTCCTGGGAGCAGATGCAGCGGAGACTAAGGAATTGGGAATATGGGATGGCGTTTTTACAGGGGACAGGGTGGGAGGAGGTGTAGTCTAGGTAGCTGTGGGAGTCGGTCAGTTTATAGTAAATGTCCGTGTTGAGTGGGTCGCCCGAGATAGAAATGGAAAGGTCTAGGAAGGGGAGGGAGGAGTCTGAGACGGTCCAGGTAAATTTGAGGTCGGGGTGGAAGGTGTTGGTAAAGTGGATGAACTGTTCAACCTCCTCGTGGGAGCACGAGGCAGCACCAATACAGTCATCGATGTAGTGGAGGAAAGGGTGGGGGGTGGGGCCAGTGTAGCTGCAGAAGATGGACTGTTCCACATATCCTACGAAGAGGCAGGCATAGCTGGGGCCCATGCGGGTGCCCATGGCTACTCCCATGGTTTGGAGGAAGTGGGAGGATTGGAAAAAGAAGTTGTTGAGGGTGAGGACCAGTTCAGTCAGTCGGAGAGTTGTCCTGTGTGCTCCATGCCTTCCTGTGCTTGATAATTGCTCCTGTGACGACAGTTTCATTAAGTTAAAGGTGCTATAAAATCTCCGTTGTTGTCATTATGAGCAATTACCCTGACTAGCTGACTGCAATGGTACAATGGTTCACTCAGGGAGTTTACAAACACCGCTTCAAGATTGACAGGTTCAACTTTACCCAGGGGCTGAAGGGTTTTAGAGCTAACATGGATAAACCCCAAAAAACTAGGTGGTTGAACAGTATTCAAGGGGCTGAATGGCCTCCCCCTATTTATGATCTGTGTCCAATGTGAGTACTTTCATGTTGAATAGACTCCTTGAAAAACACAGGAATATTTCCATGCTGTAACAGGTTTGCTTTGAGGGAAACTGTCTATTTATTCCCCTCCTGCACAATTCCAAACTTACAGAAAGGAAAGAGAATGACTGGGCCCCTCCAGGAAGCCTCACATTTTTACTCAATCTGGGGAAAACCTGACACATGTCTATTCTGCAGCAGACCTCATTGAGGTTGAACCTTTTCTGCCTGTTTCAGATGGACCTCTCTTTGGCTGTGAAATGGAAGGAGAAACCTGACCCTAATTCCATTGAGGTTATTGGGAACATTAGTGTCATGGAAAAAGCAGGGGTCTTTCACGGTGAGTCCCCAGAGTGCTGCACTGACCCAGTTTACAGAAATACTTACCCTTCACTCATCACATTTCTTAGAAGTGTTTGCTTGCATTATTGTTTTCCTTGAGGTATCTCTTGTGGTTATGATTGCAAGAAAAAAAACCCTTGTATTTCTTTTAGAATCATTTAGTTTCACCAGGTTATCCCAACAGGCAAATCATTTTGAATCAGGTGAAAATACATAGCTGATTCCACAGCAAGATTAAAAAAAAGAGAAAACGTCAGAGGAAAGAACACTTCAACCACCTTGAGATAAATTTAGGAGTAGACCATTCAGCTGCCCACCCCCCACCCCACCCAAGTCTGTTCCACTATTCAACAAATATTATTACCCCAGCTCCTAGCAATACTGAACAATGCCGTGCCAAATTGAAAGCGAGCTTCATAGTGCATCATTTGGTCCCAGTGACTGGGACTGGGACACTATGCCCAAAAAGTCGGTAATCTACTTTTAATAAAATAGTTCAGCTCTATTGCACAGAAGAAAAGGAGCACAGTTTTACGCAAAAGACAATCTGAAATTCTTGTCTGAAATCTTCCAAGAAAATTGCAAGGAATATGATCTGTATGAGTAACAGTTTCTGCAGAGTTGTTTGATATGTGGAATTTGAAGTGTCGCACAACCAGTGCTCAGTCTCTCTTTCTCCTGTTGAATATTTCTGCAGATACACAATTAAAGCACTGATGAGCTATCCAAAACCTATCTCATCTTTCTGCAATGACATTGTACCAACACCAATGTTGATGACATTAACAACCAGTTGAAATACCTGAGTATAATTTGTGTGTGCATTTTTATTTCCAAACAGCATAACTTTGCAATGATAAATTCTATCCAGGGTTACAAAGGCTGAGAATACTTTGGTTGTATCAGTTAACAGAACTTGGCAATATCCTTTTAATAAGTGAATCTTTGTAAGAACCATGGCTGTCCAACTCTCTCCATCCACCATCTCCCCCCAATACCTGCAATTGGCATTTTGTGAGTTATTTCGATACTCAGATGGAACAGCCATGCGATGACCTCATCAGCTGGTATTTGAGATGGGCTGAATGTTATCATTATTCCATTATCTTTAAAATAATGACATTTGGGTATTGGTGATGATTCAATTTATGAGTCGGTTGTTTCTCGTTTCTCAAATTGGGATCTTTTTATTGCATTTGTACTGAAGAAAGTAGGCTACCTATGTCAGCTTCATTCTATTTATTTCTTTCCTTTTAGCTTAACATTTTGAAATCACTGTCAGAAATCTGCATTTCTATGTCATCTCCCTGTTTCATAGACTCTATTTGCCAGGTAAATCTATTGGCACAAGATCTAGTCACAACACAGTCAGGAAATAATCCCGAATGTCCCTCCTGTAGGTTTCCAGGTTCCGTTACTTCCACACGCTGTTCTAACACACACAGTGAGGCTAATATTCTACAACCAGCCAAGTCATTCCCCCCCAAAAAAGTCAATTCCTTTTGTGGAGTTTTGTTGCACAATTTCATCTACAACATTATGCTAAGTCACTCTTAAAATTGAAAGTTGCACAATAGGACCAGTTTGTAATTTCCATGTGAACCTCCAGCAACATTCTTCTCTTCATTAGCTCTTTTGCAGGACACCATTATATCCTTGGTTAGCTGCAGTGACTGATGTGATGTGATATTTCTCTGTTTCTATGTTGATTTGGCTCCTTGTTTATGCTGACTCCCTGTGAAATAAAACTTTCTGAACCTGCAGTAGTTTGATTTTCTTCAACAAGAATTGATGCAGAAATGTTTTAACTGTCCTGAGCTCCCTTTCCCTTCCTGGTAAGTTTTGAGGGAGCACACACCATTGTTGTAGTTTAAGATCCATTACCTTTTCCAAGACATCCTGGTACAAGGATTCCTGCTCCTGCAACCAAACTCCTATCTAACTGCTAGGTATTAGCTTCTGTATCTCCAATCTTACCACAGTGTGAGTGTACTATTTTCTCTGCCTCACTTTTAACTTTAATCTTTTATTTATTTTAGCATTCTCGGTTTGCTCCATAAAAGTAATGGCTTTCTATCCCTGGGTCATCTAATTCCTCCAGTTTTCTCCAGGATTCCCAGGATGACCATTACCCAGCCTGGAACTCTCTGTGGGAGATATCATCCAGATCTGGCAGAACAACTGATCTTCGATTCTTGAGAACTACGTAAGATTGAAGGGCTATTGGAATACTGTTCCTGAGCTAATTTCATAATTAGGATTTTCCTCAGGTTCTCAATAGTTCCCTCCAGCTTCACTGATCTTTCGTTTACTCTTTCAGTTGTTTTTCCTTTGGGAACAGAGAATATAGAACATTCCAGCGCAGTACATTCAATGTTGTGCCGACCTGTGGAACAATCTGAAGCCCATCTAACCTACACTATTCCATTTTCATCCATATGTTAATCCAATGACCAGTTAAATGCCCTTAAACTTGATGAGTCTACAACTGTTGCAGGCAGTGCATTCCATGCCCCTACTACCCTGAGTATAAAAGCTACCCCTGACATCTGTCCTATATCTATCACCCCTCAATTTAAAGCTATGCCCCCTCGTGCTAGCCATCATGATCTGAGGAAAAATGCTCTCCCTGTCCACCCTATCTAACCCTCTGATTATCTTATATGTCCCAATTAAGTCACCTCTCAACCTTCTCCTCTCCAACAAAAACAGCCTCATGTCCCTCAGCATTTCCTCGTAAGACCTTCCCTCCAAACCAGGCAACATCCTAGTAAATCTCCTCTGAAACCTTTCCAAAGCTTCCACATCCTTCCTATAATGCGGTGACCAGAACTGTACACAATACTCCAAGTGCGGCTGTACCAGAGTTTTGTACAGCTGCAGCATGACCTTGTGGCTCCAAAACTCAGTCACTCTACCAATAAAAGCTAACACACCGTATGCCTTCTTAACAAACCTTATCAACTTTCAGGGATCTGTGTACATGAACACCGAGGCCTTTCTGTCGAGAGTGTGGTGCAGGAAAAGTAAATTAAACTAATTCCTTCTGCCTGCCCTTGGTCCATATCCCTCCATTCCTTGTATATCTATGTGCTTATCTGAAAGCCCCTTAAACACCCGCATTGTATCTGCCTCCACCACCATCCCTGGCAGTACATCCCAGACCCCTACCCCTCTCTGTGTTAAAAAACGTGCCCCTCACATTGCCTTTGAACTTTCCCCCTTTCACCTTAAACACAAGCCCCCTAGCTTTAGACATTTCAACTCTGGGAGAAAGATCCTGACCGTTAACTCTACCAATGCATCTCATAATTTTATAGACTTCTATCAAGTGTCCCCTCAGCCTCCGCCACTCCAGAGGAAACAGCCCGAGTGTTTCTCGTTGTTCCTATTGGAAGGTTAAGGTTCAAATACCTTTTGGCCACTTCAGCTCCACATTTGTCTTTGAAATGAGGGAGAATCGTCCAAACACATCTGTAAATGTACACAGTAAATTAGCGAAATCCTTCACTGCATCATCCTTTCAGCTGGTTAGTCTTTTTTCCTTCCTTTCTCTAAGCGTTTAACTGGACAAGGCTGAAAATGTGTTGCTGGAAAAGCGCAGCAGGTCAGGCAGCATCCAAGGAGCAGGAGAATCGACGTTTCGGGCATAAGCCCTTCTTCAGGAATTTACTGGATTCTTCAGGAAGGGCTTATGCCCGAAACGTCGATTCTCCTGTTCCCTGGATGCTGCCTGACCTGCTGCGCTTCTCCAGCAACACATTTTCAGCTCTGATCCCCAGCATCTGCAGTCACCACTTTCTCCGTTTAACTGGACAAGTCATGTTTGATTTCCCTCACACTTTGGTTTTCAAGCTTTTAAAATTTCATTTTCCATTCCTAAATTTTTCTTGTCAGTCTGAGATTTCATATTTCAAACTGCCTTTCCATTTCTCTCTTTCATAGATTCATAGAACAGTACAGGCCCTTCAGCTCTTGATGTTGTGCCACATTTCATCTTACTCTAAGATTAGATTAATCCACATACCCTTCATTGTACAAACTTCCATGTGTCTATCCAATAGACCCTTAAATGTCCCTAATGTCTCTGACTCTACTACCACCACAGCAGTGCATTCATTACACCCTTCACTCTCTGCGTGAAGGACCTACCTCTAACATTTCTCCTAAACGTTCCTCCAATCACCTTAAAATGATGACCCTTGTGATAAATACTTACGCCATGGAATAAGGTTTCTGGCTATCCACTCTATCGATGCCTCTCATCATCTTGTCCACCTCTATCAAGTCACCTCTCATCCTCCTTCACTCCAATGAGAAAGGCCCGAGCTCCCTCAACCTTTCTTCATAAGACACACCCTCCAGTCCAGGCAGCTTCCTGGGAAATCTCCTCTGCACCTTCTCTAAAGCTTCCACATCTTTCCCATAATGAGGTGACCAGAACTGAACACAACATTCCAAGTGTGGTCTAAATTGGGTTTTATAGAGCTACAGCATAACCTCGTGGCTCTTAAACAAAATTATCCTGCTAATGAAAGCCAAAATACCATCCGCCTTCTTAACAACCCAATCAACTTGGGTGGCAACTCTGAGGGATCTGTGGAGATGGAACCCGAGATCCCTCTATTCCTCCGTGTTGCCTTTCACATCTTTTTCTTTTTGTTTCTTTTTCTCTTCTCCTTTTCAGGTAATTCAAGTTTTTAAAAAAAATAACATTTTTTTCTTTGCATATCAAGATTTTTTATTTCTACTTCATTGCTATTTCTAATGGCGATGTACACATTTCAGGTATCCCTCCCTTTAATTCTAAATGCTAATTAATCACTTTAACTAATGGGGAAGGTGAAGTCACATGGTGTGCAGGGTGTTCTAGCAGGTGGATAAAGAACTGGTTGTGCAACAAGACACACAGTAGTAGTTGAAGGGAGTTTCTCGAAATGGAGAAAGGTGGCTAGTGGTGTTCCACCGGGGTCAGTGTTGGGGCCACTGTTGTTTGTAATATACATAAATGATCTAAAAGAGGGCACTGTTGGTATGATCAGTAAGTTTGCAGATGACACGAAGATTGGTGGAGTAGCAGAAAGCATAAGGGACTGTCACAGAGTACAGGAGGATATAGATAGACTTCGAGGAGAAAGTGAGGACTGCAGATGCTGGAGATCAGAGCTGAAAAATGTGTTGCTGGAAAAGCACAGCAGGTCAGGCAGCATCCAAGGAACAGGAGAATCGACGTTTCAGGCATAAGCCCTTCTTCAGGAATGAGGAAAGTGTGCCCAGCAGGCTAAGATAAAAGGTAGGGAGGAGGGATTTGGTGGAGGGGCGTTGGAAATGCGATAGGTGGAAGGAGGTCAAGGTGAGGGTGATAGGCCAGAGTGGGGGTGGGGGCGGAGAGGTCAGGAAGAAGATTGCAGGTTAGGAAGGTGGTGCTGAGTTCGAGGGATTTGACTGAGACAAGGTGGGGGGAGGGAAAATGAGGAAACTGGAGAAATCTGAGTTCATCCCTTGTGGTTGGAGGGTTCCTAGGCGGAAGATGAGGCGCTCTTCCTCCAACCATCGTGTTGCTATGGTCTGGCGATGGAGGAGTCCAAGGGCCTTCATGTCCTTGGTGGAGTGGGAGGGGGAGTTGAAGTGTTGAGCCACGGGGTGGTTGGGTTGGTTGGTCCGGGTGTCCCAGAGGTGTTCTCTGAAACGTTCCGCAAGTAGGTGGCCTGTCTCCCCAATATAGAGGAGGCCACATCGGGTGCAGTGGATGCAATAGATGATGTGTGTGGAGGTGCAGGTGAATTTGTGGCGGATATGGAAGTATCCATTGGGGCCTTGGAGGGAGGTGAGGGGGGAGGTGTGGCCGCAAGTTTTGCATTTCTTGCGGTTGCAGAGGAAGGTGCCGGGAGTGGAGGTTGGGTTGGTGGGGGATGTGGACCTGACGAGGGAGTCATGGAGAGAGTGGTCTTTTCGGAACGCTGATAGGGGAGGGGAGGGAAATATATCCCTGGTGGTGGGGTCCATTTGGAGGTGGTTCAAGGAAGGCATCCTTGCAAGAGGATTCGCAGTAGGATAGACTGGAGAGTTGGGTGGAACAGTGGCAGATGGTTTTCAATCCAGACAAATGTGAGGTGATGCATTTAGGCAAGACTAATTCTAGAGTGAATTATACAATGAACAGAAGAGCCTTTGGAAAGGTTGATGGGCAGAGAGATCTGGGAGTGCAGGTACATCGTACCCTGAAGGTTGCTGCACTGGTGGATAGAGTGGTCAAGAAGGCATATAGTATGCTTGCCTTCATTGGATGGGGTATTGAGTATAAGAGCTGGCAAGTCATGTTAAAATTCTACAAGACGTTGCTTCGGCTGCATTTAGAATACTGTGTACAGTTCTGGTTGCCACATGACCAAAAGGATGTGGACGCTTTGGAGAGGGTGCAGAGAAGGTTTACGAGGATGTTGCCTGGTATGGAAGGTGCTAGCTATGAAGAGAGATTGAGTAGGTTCGGTTTATTTTCATTAGAAAAAAGGAGATTGAGGGGGGACCTGATTGAGGTTTACAAAATCATGAAGGGTATAGACAGGGTGGATAGAGACTAGCTTTTTCCCATTGGGGTCACTAATATGGGAAGGAAACTGCCTTCCTTCACAGGTCTGTGACTCCAGAGCCACAGCAATGGAGTTGAATTTTACTGTCATCTGGGCAATTAGCGATGGCTAATAAATACAGACCCAGCCACCAATCCCCTCATCCTATAAATGAAAACAAACTATTCCCATGGTTAGTAACTGAAGTATTCTCAAAATTACCTACAAATCTATCGTTTCAGATTTAAAGTTAACTATTGATCTAGCAGAGGAGAGTTCCAAACTTTAACTCCAGAAAGACCTGGGCCTAATATATAAAAAGTGTTTCCTCCTCCTGAACTCTCTGATAGAAATCATTTCTCTCCATCTACATTGTCTGTTACAGTCCATATGATGGAAACATTGACCATCCCAGTCCTTAACCTTCAGTGATTACCAAAAGGCCCAACACAATGGTTGAAAGAAGGAATGCAATGGAAGATACAAGAGGAAAGGATGGGAGAGAGATGATGACAGAGGCCGATGTTGGAAGGATAGTGAAAGACAACCAGAAGTAATTTAGTGATGATACGGGATGTCTTAACAACAGGAAATCTCAGTCTTGTAAGAAGGAAACAATTTATAAGCTATCACATGCTACCCATTTCTGAATCCATCCGAGAAACTTCCACACTAAAGTGTCGAGTTCTAGTCGTTCTGTTATAGGAGGGATATTATCCAGCTGGAGAGGGTTCAGAAGAGATTTACCAGGGTGTCGCCAGGGATGGAAGGTTTGAGTTCTCAGGAGAAGCCAGATAGGCTGGAGGCTGAGAGGCGACTGTATAGAGGTTTATAAAATAATGAGGAGTATAGATAGTGTTAATGGTAGTTTCTTTTCCCCAGGATGAAGGAATTTCAAGACTGGGGGCACATTTTTAAGGTAAGGGGGAGAGATTTAAATAAGACATGTGGGGCAAATGTTTTACACAGAAGGTAGTTTGCGTGTGGAATGACTTCCTGATGAAGTAGTGGATGTGAGTACAATTACAACATTTAACAGGCATTTGGATAGATACATGAATAGGAAAGGTTTAGAGGACATGGAGCAGGCAGGTGGGATTAGTATAGTTTGGGATTATGGTCAGCATGGAGTGGTTGGGCCGAAGGGTCTGTTTCTGTGCTGTATGATTCTATCACTTGATCTGTATAGAATCAAATGGAAGCCTTTGAAATGTAAATGCTTCGGTGGATGCTAACAATTCCATATACGGACCACAGAACAAACAGAAAGATGTTTGAATTTACAGCAGTAAAAAGAACTCTAAAATGTGACATCTGGAAAAGAAATGTCAATATTTAAGCCACTTGCTGAGAGCTGGGAAGCTGTGGAGATTTCTGTGTGAGTCTCACCTGCAGGCAGCAGAGAGATCAAGTGAGGAATAGTGCGGTGATGGATATCACAGAACAGCTGCAGATGAATGGGTTTTTGTGAGATTGATACAACACACACAAATGTGGCATATCCTCAATAAGGTGAAGAGGCTTGGTCTCATAAACGGAACAAGAATTGGGTGGGTGTAACTTTATAGTGATGTCATAGAGTCATTGAGCCATAGAGATGTACAGCACGGAAACAGACCCTTCGGTCCAACCTGTCCATGCCGACCAGATATCCCAACCCAATCTAGTCCCACCTGCCAGCACCCAGCCCATATCCCTCCAATCCCTTCCTATTCATATACCCATCCAAATGCCTCTTAAATGTTGCAATTGTACCAGCCTCCACCACATCCTCTGGCAGCTCATTCCATACACGTACCACCCTCTGCGTGAAAAAATTGCCCCTTAGGTCTCTTTTATATCTTTCCTCTCTCACCCTAAACCTATGCCCTCTAGTTCTGGACTCCCTCACCCCAGGGAAAATACTTTGTCTATTTACCCTATCCATGCCCCTCATAATTTTATAAACCTCTCTAAGGTCACCCCTCAGTCTCCGACGCTCCAGGGAAAACAGCCACAGCCTGTTCAGCTTCTCCCTATAACACAAATCCTCCAACCCTGGCAACATCCTTATAAATCTTTTCTGAATCATTTCAAGTTTCACAACATCTTTCCGATAGGAAGGAGACCAGAATTGCACACAATATTCCAACAGTGGCCTAACCAATGTCCTGTACAGCCGCAACATGACCTCCCAACTCCTGTACTCAATACTCTGACCAATAAAGGAAAGCATACCAAATGCCTTCTTCACTATCCTATCTACCTGCGACTCCACTTTCAAGGAGCTATGAACCTGCACTCCAAGGTCTCTTGGTTCAGCAACACTCCCTAGGACCTTACCATTAAGTGTATAAGTCCTGCTAAGATTTGCTTTCCCAAAATGCAGCACATCGCATTTATCTGAATTAAACTCCATCTGCCACTTCTCAGCCCATTGGCCCATCTGGTCCAGGTCCTGTTGTAATCTGAGGTAACCCTCTTCACTGTCCACTACACCTCCAATTTTGGTGTCATCTGCAAACTCACTAACTGTACCACTTATGCTTGTATACAAATCATTTATGTAAATGATAAAAAGTAGTGGACCCAGCACCGATCCTTGTGGCACTCCACTGGTCACAGGCCTCCAGTCTGAAAAACAACCCTCCACCACCACCCTCTGTCTTCTACATTTGAGCCAGTTCTGTATCCAAATGGCTAGTTCTCCCTGTATTCCATGAGATCTAACCTTGCTAACCAGTCTCCCATAGGGAACCTTGTCGAACGCTTTACTGAAGTCCAGATAGATCACATCTACTGCTCTGCCCTCATCAATCTTCTTTGTTACTTCTTCAAAAAACTCAATCAAGTTTGTGAGACATGATTTCCCACGCACAAAGCCATGTTGACTATCCCGAATCAGTCCTTGCCTTTCCAAATACATGTACATCCTGTCCCTCAGGATTCCCTCCAGCAATTTGCCCACCACCGAGGTCAGGCTCACCGGTCTATAGTTCCCTGGCTTGTCTTTACCGCCCTTCTCAAACAGTCGCACCACGTTAGCCAACCTACAGTTTTCCGGCACCTCACCTGTGACTATCGATGATACAAATATTTCAGCAAGAGGCCCAGCAATCACTTCTCTAGCTTCCCACAGAGTTCTAGGGTACACCTGATCAGGTCCTGGGGATCTATCCACCTTTATGCGTTTCAAGACATCCAGCACTTCCTCCTCTGTAATCTGGATATTTTGCAAGATGTCACCATCTATTTCCCTACAGTCTATATCTTCCATATCCTTTTCCACAGTAAATACTGATGCAAAATACTTGTTTAGTATCTTACCCATTTTCTGCGTCTCCACACAAAGGCCGCCTTGCTGATCTTTGAGGGGCCCTATTCTCTCCCTAGTTACCCTTTTGTCCTTAATATATTTGTAAAAACCCTTTGGATTCTCCTTAATTCTATTTGCCAAAACTATCTCATGTCCCCGTTTTGCCCTCCTGATTTCCCTCTTAAGTATACTCCTGCTTCCTTTATACTCTTCTCAGGATTCACTCGATCTATCCTGTCTGTACCTGACATATGCTTCCTTCTTTTACTTAACCAAACCCTCAATTTCTTTAGAAGAAAGTGAGGGCTGCAGATGCTGGGGATCAGAGCTTAAAAATGTGTTGCTGGAAAAGCGCAGCAGGTCAGGCAGCATCCAAGGAGCAGGAGAATCGACGTTTCGGGCATAAGCATGATGCCTTAGAAGGGCTTATGCCCGAAACGTCGATTCTCCTTCTCCTTTGATGCTGCCTGACCTGCTGCGCTTTTCCAGCAACACATTTTTAACCTCAATTTCTTTAGTCATCCAGCATTCCCTATACCTACCAGCCTTTCCTTTCACCCTGACAGGAATATACTTTCTCTGGATTCTTGTTATCTCATTTCTGAAGGCTTCCCATTTTCCAGCCGTCCCTTTACCTGTGAACATCTGCCTCCAATCAACTTTTGAAAGTTCTTGCCTAATACCGTCAAAATTAGCCTTTCTCCAATTTAGAACTTCAACTTTTAGATCTGGTCTAGCCTTTTCCATCACAATTTTAAAACGAATAGAATTATGGTCGCTGGCCCCAAAGTGCTCCCCCACTGACACCTCAGTCACCTGCCCTGCCTTATTTCCCAAGAGTAGGTCAAGTTTTGCACCTTCTCTAGTAGGTACATCCACATACTGAATCAGAAAATTGTCTTGTACACACTTAAGAAATTCCTCTCCATCTAAACCTTTAACACTATGACAGTCCCAGTCGATGTTTGGAAAGTTAAAATCCCCTACCACAACTACCCTATTATTCTTGCAGATAGCTGAGATCTCCTTACAAGTTTGTTTCTCAATTTCCCTCTGACTATTAGGGGGTCTATAATACAATCCCAATAAGGTGATCATCCCTTTCTTATTTCTCAGCTCCACCCAAATAACTTCCCTGGATGTATTTCTGGGAATATCCTCCCTCAGCACAGCTGTAATACTATCCCTTATCAAAAATGCCACTCCCCCTCCTCTCTTGCCTCCCTTTCTATCCTTCCTGTAGCATTTGTATCCTGGAACATTAAGCTGCCAGTCCTGCCCATCCCTGAGCCAAGTTTCTGTAATTGCTATGATATCCCAGTCCCATGTTCCTAACCATGCCCTGAGCTCATCTGCCTTCCCTGTTAGGCCCCTTGCATTGAAATAAATGCAGTTTAATTTATTAATCCTACCTTGTTCCTGCCTGCCCTGACTGTTTGACTCGCTTCTGTTCTCAACTGTACCCGTCTCAGATTGATCTCTTTCCTCACTATCTCCCTGGGTCCCCCCCACCTTACTAGTTTAAATCCTCCCAAGCAGCTCTAGCAAATCTCCCTGCCAGTATATTAGTCCCCTTCCAATTTAGGTGCAATCCGTCCTTCTTGTACAGGTCACTTCTACCCCAAAAGAGATTCCAATGATCCAAAAATGTGAACCCTTCTCTCATACACCAGCTCCTCAGCCATGCATTCATCTGCTCTATCCTCCTATTCCTGCCCTCACTAGCTTGTAGCACTGGGAGTAATCCAGATATTACTCCCCTTGAGGACCTCCTTTTTAAATTCCTGCCTAACTCTCTGTAATCTCCCTTCAGAGTCTCAACCTTTTCCCTTCCTATGTTGTTGGTTCCAATGTGGACAATGACCTCCTGCTGGCCCCTCTCCCCCGTGAGAACATTCTGCACCCTCTCTGAGGCATCCTTGATCCTGGCACCAGGGAAACAACACAACATTCTGCTTTTTCTCTGCTGGCCACAGAAACATCTGTCTGTACCTCGGACTACAGAATCCCTAACACAATTGATCTCTTGGAAGCCGACGTACCCCTCGTTGCATTAGAGCCAGTCTCAATACCAGAAACTTGGCTGTTGGTGCTACACTCCCCTGAGAATCCATCACCCCCTACGTTTTCCAAAACAGCATACCTGTTTGAAATGGGTATATCCACAAAAGACTCCTGCCCTAGCTGCCTACCTCTCTTACCCTTCCTGGAGTTAACCCATCTATGTGACTGTATCTGAGACTTTCCCCCTTCCTATAACTGCCCTCCATCACATACTGTTGCTGTTGCAAATTCCTCATCGCTTCTGTCTGTCTCTCCAACCAATCCATTCGATCTGATAAGATTCACATCCAACAGCATTTACAGCAGATATAATCCACAGTAACCCTTAACCTCTCTTTAAACTCCCACATCTGACAAGAAGTACATTTCACTGCAAAGACCATTTTTGCTCCTTCACAATCTACAGACCCAGAAAATAACACCGTTTTATTCCTCTACAAACACTGCCCCGGGTTAAATTAATAGCTAAGGCTTATATTTTAAGTTTAATCAAGAGACCTATCTCCAAAAACATATAATCAAGAAAGAACCCACTCTACTCACTACTGCAGCCTTTCTCTTGGACAGGCTTAAAACAACAATTAATTTACCTGATTCTATGCTGTGAACCTCACCCAACAGTTGCAAAAGAAGCAAGAATGATGTGAAAATAATAACATTTTCACACAGTGACTGTCAGGGTATGGAATACACTGCTTGGAAATGTGGTGGAGGCAGGTTCATGTGAGCCATGGAGTGATTATTTGAGTAGTAATGCTGCGCAGGGGTTAGGCAGGGGACAACTGGTGCAGGCACGATGGGCTGAATAACTCCCTTCTGCACTGTAACAACTCTGTGAGACTGAGTTCTCTGAAACTGCTGGGAATACGATCCCAGTTTGTTCCATTTCTCTTAATAATTTACTGTTAAGTCCACGCTACCCTTCCTCCAAGGACAATATCCCCTCCCAAAGCACTGGAGCCCAGTGACTGGAGGCTGGTTAATGACTGAGCCTATCTATACCTGAACCACTGCAGGCTGGTTAATGACTGGGCCTGTCTATACCTGAACCACTGCAGGCTGGTTAATGACTAGGCCTGTCTATACCTGAACCACTGCAGGCTGGTTAATGACTAGGCCTGTCTATACCTGAACCACTGCAGGCTGGTTAATGACTAGGCCTGTCTATACCTGAACCACTGCAGGCTGGTTAATGACTGGGCCTGTCTGTACCTGAACCACAAGGTCTACTCTTCTGTGTTCCAGCCTCTGGTTAGAAATTCCGCATTCCATCGTATTTTGATTCCTTTTGGTACTTATCCAAGACATTAATATCTCAGAATTGTACCTGGATGCTCCAAGTCTGTTTGTACCCTGAGTGTTCCTTGATCTTCATTATTTAGGAAGTTCCCTGGGTCTGGTCTTTATTTCCAAAGTGTGTGACTTCACATTTACCCAGATTCAAACTGATTAACCTCAGTTTTATGTGTTGACTTGAATCTCCCAAATCTCTGTAATCTGAGGAGGTGTGGCTTTGCTGGCTCTGATGGCTATGACCAGTGATGTAGAGCCAGGCAAAGATGGTCATCTCCACATCAAGTCCTCACTGCGACTTCCCCAGCTTGATCCAACGGTGCAATTCACCACGTGGAGCAATAAGATAGAACATAGAAACGTACAGCACAGAACAGGCCCTTTGGCCCACGATGTTGTGCTGAGGATAAATCCGAATGTAAAATAAAATAACTTAACCTATGCACCCCTCAATTCACTGTCGCTTAAATGTCCCCAATGACTCTGCTCCTACAACCACAGCTGGCAATGCATTCCATGCATTCACAACTCTCTGTGTAAAGAACCTACCTCTGACGTCTCCTCTATACCTTCCTCCTAATATCTTCAAACTATGACTCCTCGTACCCATCAATCCTGTCCTGGGGAAAAGTCTCTGGCTATTGACTCTATCCATGCTTCTCATTACCTTGTACACCTCGATCAGGTCACCTCTCTTCCTCCTTCTCTCCAGAGAGAAAAGTCTGAGCTTATTCATCCTCTCTTCATAAGGCAAGCCCTCCAGTCCAGGCAGCATCCTGGTAAACCTTCTTTGCACCCTCTCCAAAGCTTCTATATCTTTCCTATAACAGGGCGACCAGAACTGGACACAATATCCTGCCCAGGAGATCCTGATTAGGGAGAAGTGAGTTTCTCACCTGGAAGATGTCAGACTCTTACTGGGGCAGTGAGATTCTCACCATGCCTGATTTGACATTCCTCACATCCACTTTCTTGCCCTTTCCCTGTACCCACTGATTTCCTGAATGATCAAAAATCTCTCTCTGCTCTCCAGGGCAAGGAGTTGCAAAGACCCACAACCCTCTGAGAGAAGACATTTCTGTTTGTCTCAGTCTCAGATAGGTGTCCCTTTATTCTGAGTAATCAATAATTTTGCTTTTCAGCTTCTGCACCTTTTAAGCTTCACATCTGAGCGTCATTCTAACCCCAGGATTATCAGTCATCAGTGGTCAGTTCCTCTGGGACAAGCCTTGGTAAAATTTGACAGGAAAAGGATGTGGCCCTTGCTGTGGGAGTTCAGACTACATTGGAAGGGCTCAGCATACCTCACTGCAGGAACCCCTCCACCAGTCTCACTGTGTTTGCATTGAGTCAAAAACCATGAAACCTCTGCCTGATATTTCCATCTTCACTCCTGAGAATGTTATTATCTTATGTGTGAGCAGCTACCTGATGGAATATTCCCTGCGTGCCTGGATGGTGATGGAGAGAGTGTAGTGAAGGGTTACCAGACTGATTCCTGGGATGGCAGGACTGATGTTTGAGGAGAGACTGGATCAGTTAGGACGGTGTTCACTGGAATTTTGAAGAATGAGGGGAAATTCATAGAAACC
Source organism: Chiloscyllium plagiosum (assembly GCF_037043375.1). Taxonomy (NCBI): domain Eukaryota; kingdom Metazoa; phylum Chordata; class Chondrichthyes; order Orectolobiformes; family Hemiscylliidae; genus Chiloscyllium; species Chiloscyllium plagiosum. The sequence continues at coordinate 2,383,417 of NW_028270149.1, read as the reverse complement.
TGTAAACTTCGAAGAGTGTAAATGCAGGATGGGTGTGGCCGATGACCAAAGATTGACATTTTCTAGATGCCCTACTCTGAACTCCTCAATGACAGAACCCAGCATTTTCCCGAGTTAGACTAAATGGCTGCAATTTCCTGCTTTCTGTTTCCCTCCTTTCTTGGATAAAAGAGTTGCATTTGCTGTTTTCCAATCTGATCGGACTGTTCTAGAATCTAGGGAATTTGGGAAATTTAAAACAAAATCACTACCAATTTAGCAGCCACTTCTTGTAAGACCCTGTGATGACATCCATCTGAATCTGGAGTTTTCGTTTTAGTCTCAGGAGAGTTGATGGTCTCAATATATTCTTGCTAGGTTTATTAATCAGAGATGCAGGCAAGGTTCTGGGGATGACAGATGGTGGAATTTGAATTCAATAAAAATCTGGAATTATAAGTCTAATGATGGTGATGAAACCATTGTGCTCATAAAACCCCACCTGGATCACTATTGTCCTTTGGAGAAGGAAATCTGCCATCCTTACCTGGCCTGGCCTACATGTGACTCCAGACCTGCAGCAACGGTTGACTCTTTATCGCCCTCTGGGATGTGCAATAAAGGCTGGTCCATCCTGTGATTGAAGAAAAAACTTCCAATCCTCTCTCAGTATTCTTTCCCTGGCGAATGTAAGTGTTTTAATTTCATTCACCCTTTCAGTATTTCTGGGATGTTATTTTGCCTTTTACAGTGGTGATGATGATAATACAAATCTGTTCCATACCTCTGCAGTTTCCATTTTATTTCACATTATTAATTCCTTAGACCCTCTCTCTGCAGAATCTATATGCATGTTAGTTGCTCTTTTCTTCAATACTTGTGTAAACTCTTCCTATCTGTTTTTGTTTTTCTATCTATTATTCTGTCATTCCCCTATTTCTCTCTCACTATTAACTTTGTTTCTCATTCTGTGCTAATGTTTAAATTCTATTCATTTTTCTGAACTACTGCTGATCTTTGCTGAATTTGTCTGCATTTGTCTCTAATTCGATAATAAAAATAGACATTAAATCTGTTTACAGGTAAAAGGAATATTTCAGCTTTTCCATAGGGAGAGGACTGTCGAGACAGCCAATCCATTTTCATGTGTGTAGTAAGGTCCTAACCAACTGAATGTAATAATTTTACTAACATGACAGGATACAGCTCCATGAAAACAATAGCCAAGCGAATCAAAACCTTCTTCTGTTGTTCCCTTTCTGAGTTTGGTTTTTTTTGTGGTTTAGTTTTGATGAGTTCAAAATGTTCAACCTCATGTCTCTTTTTAGCAATGTTTATGACCTGAACGACTAAGCAATAATTTGAATCCATTTTTAACTTCCTTATTTAGCTACAAATGGTGCACTTATCTCCAAAGGTACATTTTTCTGACTGCAGTGTATCTTTGTACTGTTCACTAAATTATTTCCTTAAATTTTTACTGATCTGTCTATTAAACTACTTTCCCAGTTCACTTTAGTCAGTTCTTTTTTTAACCCTCGCTTTTGGCTTTTCTTCAGTTTTAAAACTCTAGTCTTAGACCGTCATTGCTGTTCCTCAGATAAGCCCAACTACCCCGGCTGACCCATGGTCTCGGCATGCTCCTGCCCCACCGAACTCACCTGGTCCTATCTCGCCTCCATCCTCTCCCTCTTGGTTCAGGCACCTACCCCCGTGACACCAACCACACCCTCCATTTCTAATAAACAAAATCCTTCTTTTTGAGGTTTACTGACTGATCTCAAAAGGTCAGTATTTACATAACTCCCGTTCCTCTCTTTATGACTGTCCCGAATTTTAAAAAGAATTTTCTTAAGTCGACTGAAAATCCCCTCAAATAGTCGTCCAGAGCATGTTGCAAATGAATAAAGTGTTAGGTAATCTGGAGGGTGAGGTGAGAGGGATGTGTGACAGGACACTGTGAATCAGACACAGTCAGAGCTGCAGCTTGTGCACGGGGCTTGTGGCGGAGAGATGGTTGAACCCAGGAATCCCTTGATGTGAAACGATGCAGTTAGGCTGACAATGCGATTGTGGTTTGATCCTGTGGTTTTGTTGTGTGTGAAGATTAATTTTCCAGCAAGACTGAGCTTATGTAACTTACGCTAGAACAGAGCTGAATAACATCGATGCTCCCATTTCAGTTTAAAATGTGTGTTTCCTTCACAATCTGCAGCTGGAGCACTGTTACACAATAACCGATGCCCACTCGACTGAAACAGCTTAACTGCTCATTTTTAACAATAATGACTGGACATTGTAAATGATGACTTTTCGAATATGTGTGGATGTGCCTGGCTGATAGCTAAATGAATGTTGTTTGAAGCACTGGAACAGGAGGGGGGATATTTGGCCCATCTAAACCTGCTGTACCATTTCTATTTCAAAGTTGCTGATTTGTATCTTCACTTAATCTTGCTGTGTTGGCAAATAACGTTTAATCCTCTTAACCAATAAGAATCCATCAGACTGTTGACATTTTGAACTGCTCTCTCCCCTCAGCAGCTTTGTTGGAGGTGAGCTGTGGGTGGGGAAGTGACAGGGAAGGGGTCAGAGTTTCAGATTCCTGCTTCCCTTCGTTTGGGGAGGGGCCTGGCTGGAATTTTATGGTCACACCCTCGCTCCCCCCTCTCCTCCCATCCCAGAGATAATGGTCTCTCCTCTCTCGAACGATATGAACGGTCTGGTCACCATGTCCTAATGAGGACTTGGACAAGTGGTCAAAGGTATTTGCGTAAAGGATACCGGAGCTGGGAACTTAGAACCATCAAGAAATCTGGAAAGTTGTGCTGGATACAGGGCACCAAGGCTTAAACCATCACAAGATATTCTCTCACGCTCTCTCTTTCACCATCTCTCTCTCTCTCTCTCTCTCTCTCTACAGGCCCTGATAGCATTTCAGCAACAGATTTGGAGACCTTCCTGTTCTCCTAGCCAAGCTGTCCCAGTGCAGTTACAACACCGGCATCTACCTGACAATGTGGAAAGTTGCCCAGGTGTGTCTCTGTACATAAAAAGCCGGACAAATCCAACCCGGCCAATTACCGCCCAATCAGTCTACTCTCCATCATCAGTAAAGTGATGGAAGGTGCTATCAAGCAGCACCTGCTCAGCAATAACCTGCTCAGTGGCCCCCAGTTTGGGTTCCACCAGGGTCACTCAGCTCCTGACCTCATTACAGCCTTGGGTCAAACATGGACAAGAGAGCTGAATTCCAGAGGGAGGGGAGGGGAGAGGGGCAGCCCTTGATATCAAGGTTGTGTACGACAGAATGTGATATCAAGGAATCCGAGCTAAACTGGAATCAATGGGTATCAGGGGCAAACATTCCACTGATTACAGTCATACCTGACACATAGGAAGATGGTTGTGGTTGTTGAGGGTCAGTCACCTCAGCTCCAGGACAACTCTACAGGAGTCCCTCAGGGGAGTGTCCTAGGCTCAACCATCTTCAGCTGCTTCATCAATGACCTTCCCTCCATCGTAAAGTCAGAAATGGGGATGTTCACCAATGATTACACAATGTTCAGCACCGTTCATGACTCCTCAGATACTGAAGCAGTCCATGTTCAAATATCCAGGCTTGGGCTGACAAGCAGCAAGTAACGTTCACACCACACAAATGCCAGACAAAGACCATCACCAATAAGAGACAATCTAACCACCATCCCTTGACATTCGATGGTGTTCCCATCACTGAGTCCCCCACTATCAACATCCTGAGGTTACCATGGACCAGAAACTCAACTGGACTCACCACATAAACACAGTGGCTACAAGAACAGGTCAGAGACTAGGAATCCTGCAGCAAGTATCCCACCTCCTGACTCCCCAAAGCCTGTCCACTATCTACAAGGCACAAGTCAGGAGTGTGATGGAATCCTCCCCACTTGCCTGGATGGGGGCAGCTCCAACATCACTCAAGAAGCTTGACACCATCCAGGACAAAGCAGCCGCTTGATTGGCACCACATCCACAAACACCCACTCCCTCCACCACCGATGCTTAATAGTAGCAGTGTGTACTATCTACAAGATGCACTGCAGAAATTCACCAAAGATCCTCAGGCAGCACCTTCCAAACCCACGACCACTTCCATGCGGAAGGACAAAGGGCAGTGGGTACTTGGGAATTCTAAAGGGTTTGTTCTTGCTCTTTGTTCTTTGACTGTCTCCCTTCCCTCGTGGAACATGGTGCACTGAGCAGCTGAGTGAAGGGCATGCCTGATCCTGCAGAAACTGACCTCTCGGGATAGAATGAGGGATATGAGGAAGGGAAGGGGAAACATGAAGAGACAAAATGCTTCAGAAAGTGGATGAAGAGGAAGGGACAGGCTGTGAGAGCTCAGCCGATTGAGGTTCTCACATTCACCCCTCCTCCAGCACACTCCTGGAATTTGGCGACAGCTCACCATGGGATCACTGTCTCCCTGGGCATTGGGTCTCTCTGGGCACTGGGTTTCTCTGGGCACTGGGACGTGCTCCCCCTGGGTTGCTCTGGGCACTGGGTCTCTCTGGGCACTGGATCTCTCTGGCACTGGGACCTACTTCCTCTGGGTCACTCTGGGCACTGGGTCTCTCTGGGAACTGGGACCTGCTCTCTCTGGGCCTCCCTGGGCACTGAGATCTGCTCTCTCTGGGTTGCTCTGGGCGCTGGGACCTGCTCCCTCTGGGTCTCTCTGGACCTCTCTGGGCACTGGGACGTGCTCCCTCTGGGTCTCTCTGGGCACTGGGACCTGCTCCCTCTGGGTCTCTCTGGACCTCTCTGGGCACTGGGACGTGCTCCCTCTGGGTCTCTCTGGGCACTGGCACCTGCTCCCTCTGGGTCTCTCTGGGCACTGGGTCTCTCTGGGCACTGGGACTTGCTCCCTCTGGGCACTGCGCGTGCTCCCTTTGGGACTCTCTGGGCACTGGGACCTGCTCCCTCTGGGACTCTCTGGGCTTTGGGTCTCTCTGGGCACCGGGACCTGCTCCCTCTGGGCACTGGGCGTGCTCCCTTTGGGACTCTCTGGGCACTGGGACCTGCTCCCTCTGGGTCTCTCTGGTCACTGGGTCTCTCTGGGCACTGGGACCTGCTCCCTCTGGGTCTCCCTAGACCTCTCTGGGCACTGGGACCTGCTCCCTCTGGGTCTCTCTGGGCATTGGGTCTCTCTGGGCACTGGGACCTGCTCCCTCTGGGTCTCTCTGGTCACTGGGACTCTCTGGGCACTGGGACCTGCTCCCTCTGGGTCTCTCTGGTCACTGGGTCTCTCTGGGCACTGGGACCTGCTCCCTCTGGGTCTCTCTGGTCACTGGGACCTGCTCCCTCTGGGTCTCTCTGGTCACTGGGTCTCTCTGGGCACTGGGACCTGCTCCCTCTGGGTCTCTCTGGTCACTGGGTCTGTCTGGGCACTGGGTCTCTCTGGTCACTGGGTCTCTCTGGGCACTGGGACCTGCTCCCTCTGGGTCTCTCTGGGCACTGGGACCTGCTCCGTCTGGGTCTCTCTGGGCACTGGGTCTCTCTGGGCACTGGGTCTCTCTGGGCACTGGGACCTGCTCCCTCTGGGTCTCTCTGAGCACTGGGTCTCTCTGGGCACTGGGACCTGCTCCCTCTGGGTCTCTCTGAGCACTGGGTCTCTCTGGGCACTAGGACCTGCTCCCTCTGGGTCTCTCTGGGCACTGGGACCTGCTCCCTCTGGGTCTCTCTGGTCACTGGGTCTCTCTGGGCACTGGGACCCGCTCCCTCTGGGTCTCACTGGGTACTGGGACCTGCTCCCTCTGGGTCTCTCTGGGCACTGGGTCTCTCTGGGCACTGGGTCTCTCTGGGCACTGGGACCTGCTCCCTCTGGGTCTCTCTGGGCACTGGGTCTCTCTGGGCACTGGGTCTCTCTGGGCACTGGGACCTGCTCCCTCTGGGTCTCTCTGAGCACTGGGTCTCTCTGGGCACTGGGACCTGCTCCCTCTGGGTCTCTCTGGGCACTGGGTCTCTCTGGCAACTGGGTCTCTCTGGGCACTGGGACCTGCTCCCTCTGGGTCTCTCTGGTCACTGGGTCTCTCTGGGCACTGGGTCTCTCTGGGCACTGGGACCTGCTCCCTCTGGGTCTCTCTGGGCATTGGGTCTCTCTGGGCACTGGGACCTGCTCCCTCTGGGTCTCTCTGGTCACTGGGACTCTCTGGGCACTGGGACCTGCTCCCTCTGGGTCTCTCTGGTCACTGGGTCTCTCTGGGCACTGGGACCTGCTCCCTCTGGGTCTCTCTGGTCACTGGGACCTGCTCCCTCTGGGTCTCTCTGGTCACTGGGTCTCTCTGGGCACTGGGACCTGCTCCCTCTGGGTCTCTCTGGTCACTGGGTCTGTCTGGGCACTGGGTCTCTCTGGTCACTGGGTCTCTCTGGGCACTGGGACCTGCTCCCTCTGGGTCTCTCTGGGCACTGGGACCTGCTCCGTCTGGGTCTCTCTGGGCACTGGGTCTCTCTGGGCACTGGGTCTCTCTGGGCACTGGGACCTGCTCCCTCTGGGTCTCTCTGAGCACTGGGTCTCTCTGGGCACTGGGACCTGCTCCCTCTGGGTCTCTCTGAGCACTGGGTCTCTCTGGGCACTAGGACCTGCTCCCTCTGGGTCTCTCTGGGCACTGGGACCTGCTCCCTCTGGGTCTCTCTGGTCACTGGGTCTCTCTGGGCACTGGGACCCGCTCCCTCTGGGTCTCACTGGGTACTGGGACCTGCTCCCTCTGGGTCTCTCTGGGCACTGGGTCTCTCTGGGCACTGGGTCTCTCTGGGCACTGGGACCTGCTCCCTCTGGGTCTCTCTGGGCACTGGGTCTCTCTGGGCACTGGGTCTCTCTGGGCACTGGGACCTGCTCCCTCTGGGTCTCTCTGAGCACTGGGTCTCTCTGGGCACTGGGACCTGCTCCCTCTGGGTCTCTCTGGGCACTGGGTCTCTCTGGCAACTGGGTCTCTCTGGGCACTGGGACCTGCTCCCTCTGGGTCTCTCTGGTCACTGGGTCTCTCTGGGCACTGGGTCTCTCTGGGCACTGGGACCTGCTCCCTCTGGGTCTCTCTGGTCACTGGGTCTCTCTGGGCACTGGGTCTCTCTGGGCACTGGGACATGCTCCCTCTGGGTCTCTCTAGGCACTGGGTCTCTCTGGGCACTGGGTCTCTCTGGGCACTGGGTCTCTCTGGGCACTGGGACCTGCAGTTGCTTGTCTCTACCTGGCACAGAGCTGACATTGACGAGGCTCAGTCTGACCTTGTCCTGGAGCGGCCAGTTGTGGTGCTGGAGATTGCATTCTCTCAGTGCCAAGGGATGTCCATTGGACAATCTACCCTCTGCCTGGCCACATGCAAATTGGTGTTGAGTAATAACGAATTGTGACGATAGATGCAGGGCTGTAAGATTGGCCCGGGAGTATTGTCGGACTGGCATCAGTTTGGGTGGAGCCTAATGTTAACTCTTTCAGGAAGATCATCTTATGCACCAATAAGTGAGTTTCATTCAATGTATTTGGGACAACTGCTCAGAGCAGAACATTCTGGAACCAGCCAGGGAGCAGATTATATTATCGACCTGGTAGTGTACAATAAAGTGGGATTAATCAAAACTCACATGGTTAATGAGCCTCTCAGTGACAGTGATCATAACATCATGTTCACTTTGAAGGGAAGAAGTGTTTTCAGCCTGACCAAAAGTGATTATAATATCGTGAAGCCAGAACTGGCCAGAACTGGGAAACAAGGTCAAACTGTCAAGCAGTAACGTTGCAGTGAGAGACGTGAGGAGGTTACTGACTAACTCAGCAAAGATTTAGGAAGAAATTCCTGCAGATGCTGGATTCTGAACAGAAAATGATAAACACTGGAGATCACAGTGGCTCAGACAGCATCCAGAGAGACAGCGAGCTAACAGTTCGACTCGAGCTGACCCTTCTTCGAGCTGAAGGGGACCTATTTATGGGGAAGGGGAGGATCAGATTAAGTGATCAGCGTGTGAGAATGGCAGATCAACGGACATTTCCACTGGGGTGGGGGGGAGGGGAGAGAGGAAATGGTGGCAGAGACTATAACCAGTTAAAGCTGGAAGAAGGGGAAGGAATAGGATGTTGGTTGACAATTTGAAGGGCGTCAAACTCAATAGTCAGTCCTGAAAGCTGTACAATGCCCAGTCTGAAGATGAGATGCTGTTGCTCGAGTTTGCACTGGAATCCACTGGAACACTGCAGCACGCCGAGGACAGACAGGTGGGTAAGAGAGCAGGACTAGATCAGAGTGGTGCTGGAAAAGCACAGCAGGTCAGGCAGCTTCTGAGGAGCAGGAGAATTAACATTTCGGGCAAAGGCCCTTCATCAGGACTGAAGGCAGTGAGTGTCCAGAGTGGAGAGATAAATGGGAGGGGGGGAATGGCGCTGGGGAGAAGGTAGCAAAGAGTACAATAGGTGGATGGGGGGGGGGGGCTGGAGGTGATAGGTCGGAGAGGAGGGTGGAGTAGATAGGTGGGAAGGGAGATTGGCAGGTAGGACAGGTTATGAGGGCAGTGCTGAGCTGGCAGGTTGGAACTGGAGTAAGGTGGGGGGAGAGGAAATGAGGAAACTGTTGAAGTCCACATTGATACCCTGGGGTTGAAGTGTTCCGAGGCGGAAGATGAGGCGTTCTTCCTCCAGGTGTCTGGTGGTGAGGGAGTGGCGGTGGAGGAGGCCCAGGACCTCCATGTCCTCGGCAGAGCGGGAGGGGGAGTTGAAATGTTGGGCCACAGGGCGGTGTGGTTGATTGGTGCAGGTGTCCCAGAGATGTTCCCTAAAGCGCTCTGCTAGGTGGCGCCCAGTCTCCCCAATGTAGAGGAGACCGCATCGGGAGCAGCGGATATAATAAATGATATTAGTGGATGTGCAGGTGAAACTTTAATGGATGTGGAAGGCTCCTTTAGGGCCTTGGATAGAGGTGAGGGAGGAGGTGTGGGCACAGGTTTTACAGTTCCTGCGGTGGCAGGGGAAGGTGCCAGGATGGGAGGGTGGGTTGTAGGGGGGCATGGATCTGACCAGGTAGTCACGGAGGGAACGGTCTTTGCGGAAGGCGGAAAGGGGTGGGGAGGGAAATATATCCCTGGTGGTGGGGTCTGTTTGGAGGTGGCAGAAATGTCGGCGGATGATTTGGTTTATGCGAAGGTTGGTAGGGTGGAAGGTGAGCACCAGGGGCGTTCTGTCCTTGTTACGGTTGGAGGGGTGGGGTCTGAGGGCGGAGGTGCGGGATGTGAACGAGATGCGTTGGAGGGCATCTTTAACCTCGTGGGAAGGGAAATTGCGGTCTCTAAAGAAGGAGGCCATCTGGTGTGTTCTGTGGTGGAACTGGTCCTCCTGGGAGCAGATATGGCGAGGCGGAGGAATTGGGAGAGCAGGACGCTGTGTTAGAATGACCAGCTAAAGGGAAGGTCAGAGTCATGCTTGCACACAGACCAGAGACGTTCTGCAAAGTGGTCACCCAGTCTGTGTTTGGTTTCTCCAGTGTAGAGTCGGCCACACTGGATGCAGTGAATACAACACACATGATTGGAGGAGGTCCAGGTGAAATACTGCTTCACCTGAGAAGGCGGTTTCGGCCCTTGGATCGGGAGCAGGGAGGAGGGGAAGGGGCAGGAGTTGCACCTTCTATAGTTACACAGGAAGGGGGAGAGGTGTTGATGCTTGAGGAATGGACTAGGGTGTCCTGGAGGGAGCGATCCCTGTGAAGTGCAGAGATCGATCCCAGTTAGACAGAAAAGCTCTTTCTGAAGGATTCTCATCTACAACTGAATAAATAACTTAAGGATAATATTAATTTGTAAAGAAACAATACACAGATGTGTGAAGATTAGAGAGAGGTCAGAATATCTTCAGGTTTGATGAACCTACAGGGAATTATTAAAAAATAATAACAGGGCAGAAAGTAGTGTATGACAGAAACCTAACCAGCAATGTCACACCAGGAAAAGAATAACATATGTGAGTGTTTGTCTTTGAGAGAGTGAGAAATTGATAACTGAAAACAAACCAGGCTTCAAATTGATATTTTGTGTTTGTCTTCACTGTGAAAGGCTCAGAGAACTTTCAAAAGATTATTGAACATCAATGTGTGATCGTGAGGGCGACACTTAAAACATCATCACAGAAAAGGTGCCAGAGGGTCAGACGGTCATCCAGCGCAGAACAGGCCCTTCGACTCAATGAGTCTGTGTGACCTATCCACCCAGGTCTCACTTTCCAGCACTTGACCCATATTCTTGAATATTCTAACATTTTAAATGCTTATCAAAGTACTTTTTAAAGTTTGTGAGGTTTCTTACCCCAGCTACCCTCCCTGACAGTATATTCCAAACTCCCATCACCCTCGGAGTGCAAAAAGTGTTTCCTCCATACCTCTCTAAACGTCCTGCCTTTCACCTTATAATGATGCCCCCTTGTTATTCAGCCTTCCACTAAGGCCAACAGCTGTTTTCTATCCACTCTGTCCATGTCCCTCGTAACCTTATCCACCTCTACCAGGTCCCCTCTCAACATTCCCTGTTCCAGAGAAAAGAACCCGAGCTTACCCAGCCTCTCCCCATCGCTGAAATGCTCCATCTTAGGAACGTCCTGGTGAATCTCCCTCTGCACCCCCTCCATCCCAGGAACATCCTGGTGAATCTCCCTCTGCACCCCCTCCATCCCAGGAACATCCTGGTGAATCTCCCTCTGCACCCCCTCCATCCCAGGAACATCCTGGTGAATCTCCCTCTGCACCCCCTCCATCCCAGGAACATCCTGGTGAATCTCCCTCTGCACCCCCTCCATCCCAGGAACATCCTGGTGAATCTCCCTCTGCACCCCCTCCATCCCAGGAACATCCTGGTGAATCTCCCTCTGCACCCCCTCCATCCCAGGAACATCCTGGTGAATCTCCCTCTGCACCCCCTCCATCCCAGGAACATCCTGGTGAATCTCCCTCTGCACCCCCTCCAGAGCAATCACATCCTTCCTATAGTGTGGGGACCAGAACGCCACACAGTACTCCAGCTGGGGCCTCACATTGTACTGCTCCTACATACTTCCCTGCTCTTATAATCTACACCTCGTCTGATAAAGGTAAGTGTGCCTTGTGCTTTCTTAACCAACCATATTAACCTGTCCTGTCACCTCCTGGGATCTGTGGACAAGTAACTTAAGATCCTCTGTTCTGATCTCTGTGGTATGCCATTGACCACAGGCTCCAGTCACACAAACAGCCTCCTATCACCACCCTCTGTCTCCTGTCACTGAGCCAACCTTGGATCCATCTTGCCAAGTGACCCTGGATCCTGTTCTTTATCAGTCTCCCATTTGGGTCCTTGTCAAAGACTTTGCTGAAATCGTATAAACTACATCAATGTCCCTACCCTCATCTACACATCTGATCAGCTCTTTGAAAAACTCCATCAAATTTGTAAGGCACGGCCTCCCTCCAACAAAGCCCGACTGACTATCCTGAATCAAACCAAGTGCAGATTAATTGTCTCCCTCACTGTTGTCTCTGATAGTTCCCTGTCACTGATGTGAGACTCATTGGTCTGTAGTTCCCTGTCTATCTCTAACACCCTTCTTGTAAAGTGGAACGACATTAGCTGTTCTCCAGGCATCTGGCACCTCTCCTGGGGCAGGACACAAATTAAACATTTGGGTCAGAGCCCCTGTAATTTCCTCCATCACCCATAACAACCTGGGATACACCTCACCCTGACCTGGGGTTTGTCCACTTGAAACCTACCAGAATCCCCAATATATCCTCACTTCCTATGTCAAACTGCTCAAGATCTACAGTCGCCCCTCTTGCTGTATTCTAGACCTACAAAGTGAAGACAGCCTCGAAGAAATCATTTAACAGTCTGCCAACGTCCTCCAGCTCCATGTACAGATTGGCACCTTGGTCCCTAATGGGCTCTATTCTTTAGATGGTTATCCTCTTCCCCCTATAGAATGTTTTGGAATTCTCCCTAACTTTACCCACCAGTGTTTTTCCATGACCCCTCTTAGCTCTCTGAGTTGCTTGCTCAATATCCCCCCTGCATTTTCAATGATCCTCTGTGGCATCTGTTGATTGGCTGCTAAAACTCTCTCTGTTTTTTTCCTTATTCAGCCCTGAATATTCTTCCTGGGAAAACTGTTGTCCCTGAACCATGGTAAGTTCCTTGAATCCGATGGAAAGCATCGTAGCATCATAAACTATGTAGCTGCATGTCTGGGACATGCATTGGTTATAATCTTCCCAACATAGACTCAGCAAAATGACTGTCTTTGTTTGACAGTAAGGAGCAACACCAATGGTGTCTGGTTGGGCCGAGCGTGTACAGAGACATCGAGCTGTGCAATGCCGTTCTCCTTGACACTAGGGTGCAGTCGGATTCAGTGCTGAGTGACACGCACCTACATCTTGATTTCTGTTGCTACGAAAACAAACTTCTTGCTTATGTGGCAACTTTCCATTTTAAGTTTCTTTCATTTTCCAAACTGGTGCTAAAACTGCAGTCTTAGAGAAACCAAATCTCTCCTCACATCATTTTCCTTAAAAGGTACATCTTGTGGTTCAAGAAAACAAAGTCTATAATTAGTTCATTATTCCCACAACATGTGAGTCACTTTATTCCTTTCCCCACTTCACACGATCACAATAGACAAGCCTACATTTTCACGACAAGCTCAGCTATAAATAACACAGGCCACCTTTACAATCTCATTCGAGTTGGGTGGGTGGTTGAACCTACACATCTTGTGCTGTGGCCTCAGGAAGCAAGCCTCTGTACTGTTCCATCCCCATTGTGGGCCGTCTCAAACTACTCACTGCCAGCACCACAGCCTTGGATGAAGACCCTGCTTTTATCACCTTTACCAGGGGGAGGCAATAGTCTTGAGTTACAATCACTTGATTAGGAATGCAGAGTCTCAGTAATATACTGGAGATCCGGGTTCAACTCTGGGATTGTCAGACAAATGCATCTGGGTCACAAATGTCTTTTAGGGAAGGATACTGTCATCCTCACTTGGTCTGGCCTACATGTGACTCCAGACCCACAGCAATGTGGTTGGCTGTTCAGTGCCCTCTGGGTAATTAAGGATGGGCAATACATGCTGGTCTGGTCAGTGACACCCATGCCCTGTGAATGAACTAAAATAAAATGCATCACTGGGGCGAATACAGGACTCATTCCCACAAGGAATGGTTGGGGTGGATAGGGTTGGTTACTCAGTGAAAGACGCTGTTGGCTCTGCCTGGACTGTGTTGGTGTTCTAGTTAAAGCTGTTAACTGTGACTGAGTGTTGCAGACTGGCACATCCCAAGGTTCTGAGAGACGCACTAAAGCCTGGGGCAGCTGCTGCCGAGGCACAGTGGGGACAGGCCAATGTGTAAAGGTCTTTAGGGAGGTCTGTCCAGTGACAGGGCCCTCCTGATGCCTCAACTATGTGTAAATATAGTCTTGGATGAGTAAGAGATGCCTTTGGTTTGGTTGGCTAGATAGGAGTCAAACTCCAATGTTTATTTCTTTGTATGTTACTGTACAGAACTGAACTGCTTTAGTGACTATGTACATATAAAGATAATTTTATGAATAACATCTATTTTTGAAATAAAATGATATCCTACCACTTCCACCTATTTGAATATCATCAGTTAAAGGCCATAATCTTCTAGTTCTTTCCCACCTCCTCCCATCAGTTTTTAAAAGCTGTTAAAATTCCAGTTTTTACATAGAACATAGAACATAGAAGAATACAGCACAGTACAGGCCCTTCGGCCCTCGGTGTTGCGCCGATCCAAGCCCACCTAACCTACACTAGCCCACTATCCTCCATATGCCTATCCAATGCCCGTTTAAATGCCCATAAAGAGGGAGAGTCTACCACTGCTACTGGCAGGGCATTCCATGAACTCACGACTCGCTGAGTAAAGAACCTACCCCTAACATCTGTCCTAAACCTACCCCCCCTTAATTTAAAGCTATGCCCCCTTGTAATACCCGACTCCATACGTGGAAAAAGATTCTCACTGTCAACCCTATCTAAACCCCTAATCATCTTGTACACCTCTATCAAGTCACCCCTAAACCTTCTTTTCTCCAATGAAAACAGCCCCAAGTGCCTCAGCCTTTCCTCATACGATCTTTCTACCATACCAGACAACATCCTGGTAAACCTCCTCTGCACCCGTTCCAGTGCCTCCACATCCTTCCTATAGTATGGCGACCAAAACTGCACACAATACTCCAGATGTGGCCGCACCAGAGTCTTATACAACTGCAACATTACCTCAGTACTCCGGAACTCAATTCCTCTACCAATAAAAGCCAGTACGCCATATGCCTTCCTCACCGCACTATTTACCTGGGTGGCAACTTTCAAAGATCTGTGTACATGGACACCAAGATCCCTCTGCTCATCCACACTACCAAGTATCCGACCGTTAGCCCAGTACCCCATCTTTTTGTTACTCTTACCAAAGTGAATCACCTCACACTTAGCTACATTGAACTCCATTTGCCACCTTTCTGCCCAGTTCTGCAGCTTATCTATATCCCGCTGTAACCTGCCACATCCTTCCTCACTGTCTACCACTCCTCCGACTTTCGTATCATCCGCAAACTTGCTCACCCAACCTTCTAACCCCTCCTCCAGGTCATTTATAAAAATGACAAACAGCAATGGTCCCAAAACAGATCCTTGCGGAACACCGCTAGTGACAGCACTCCAAGATGAACCTTTGCCATCAACTACTACCCTTTGTCTTCTTTCAGCCAGCCAACTCCTAATCCAAACCTCCAACTCACCCTCAATGCCATATCTCCGTATTTGTTGCAGTAGTCTACCATGGGGAACCTTATCAAACGCCTTACTAAAATCCATATACACCATATCTACTGCTTTCCCCTCGTCCACCTCCTTAGTCACCTTCTCAAAGAATTCAATAAGGTTTGTGAGGCACGACCTGCCCTTCACAAAACCATGCTGACTATCCTTGATCACATTATTCCTATCCAGATGTTCATAAATCCTATCCCTTACAATTCTCTCTAAGATTTTGCCCACAACAGAAGTGAGACTCACCGGCCTATAGTTACTAGGGTTATCCCTACTCCCCTTCTTGAACAAGGGAACCACATTTGCTAGCCTCCAATCTTCTGGCACTACTCCTGTAGACAACGAGGACATAAATATCAAGGCCAATGGCTCTGCAATCTCCTCCCTTGCTTCCCAGAGAATCCTAGGATAAATGCCATCAGGCCCAGGGGACTTATCTATTTTCACCCTTTCCAGGATTTCCAACACCTCTTCTCTACATACCTCAAAGCCATCCATTCTACCTAATTGTGACTCAGTATTCACATTGACAACAATGTCCTGTTCCTGATTGAATACTGACGAAAAGTATTCATTCAGTGTCTCCCCAATCTCTTCAGCCTCCACACGCAACTTCCCACTACTATCCTTGACTGGACCTATTCCTACCCTAGTCATTCTTTTATTCCTGACATACCTATAGAAAGCCTTAGGGTTTTCCCTAATCCTACCAACTAAGGACCTTTCATGTCCCCTCCTTGCTGCTCTTAGCTCTCTCTTCAGGTCCTTCCTGGCTACCTTATAACTCTCAATCGCCCCAATTGAACCTTCACATCTCATCTTTACATAGGCCGCTCTCTTCCATTTAACAAGGGATTCCAATTCCTTATTAAACCACGGCTCCCTCACACGACCATTTCCTCCCTGCCTGACGGGTACATACTTATCAAGGACACTCAATAGTTGCTCCTTGAACAAGCTCCACATATCAATTACGCCCTTGCCTTGAAGCTTACTTTTCCAAGCCACACATCCTAAGTCATGCCTCACCGCATCATAATTTCCCTGCCCCCAGCTATAACTCTTGCCCTGTAGTGCACTCTTATCCCTCTCCATCACTAGAGTAAAAGTCACCGAATTGTGGTCACTATCCCCAAAGTGCTCACCTACCTCTAATTCTAACACCTGGCCTGGTTCATTACCCAGAACCAAATCCAGTATGGCCTCACCTCTTGTTGGCCTATCTACATATTGTGTCAGGAAACCATCCTGCACACATTGGACAAACACTGATCCATCTAACGAACTTGAGCTATAGCTTTCCCAATCAATATCAGGAAAGTTAAAGTCCCCCATAACAACCACCCTATTACTTTCACTCTTCTCTTGAATCATCCTCGCAATCCTTTCTTCTACGTTTCTAGGACTATTAGGGGGCCTGTAAAAAACTCCTAACAGGGTGAGCTCACCTTTCCTATTCCTAACCTCAGCCCAAACTACCTCAGATGGCGAGTCTTCATTCATCGTCCTTTCCACAGCTGTAATACTATCTTTGACAAGCAATGCCACACCTCCCCCTCTTTTGCCCCCACCTCTGACCCTACTAAAACATTTAAATCCTGGAACTTGCAACAGCCAATCCTGTCCCTGCTCTACCCATGTCTCCGTAATAGCCACAACATCGAAGTCCCAGGTACCAACCCACGCTGCAAGTTCACCTATCTTATTTCGTATACTTCGTATACTTCTTGCATTGAAGTGAGTGAGTCCCCCATTCCCCCTGCCCCCCCTGCCCCAGTCTCACATTCTGTTTTCCCAGTTCCTGGTGAGGTCCATTGACCAGACACGTTGTTGTTTCCATCTCTATGGGCACTACCTGATCAGTTGAGTGTTGGCAGCATGTTCAGGTTTATTGCAGACTGCTGATGCCCATAGTGTTCTGCCCCTGCACTCTCTGGGGCTACGCTGCTTGTCCAAGATGGTTCACACACAACTTACACAACAGACACCACTCAGAAATCTCGCAGGAATCTCGCAGAAACCTCGCGGCATTCAAACAACACACACGGTTCAAAATAAAGCACCCCACAATATCATCCCCGTGGGAATGAGTCCCCCCCCACTCCCCGTGGGAGTGAGTCCCCCATTCCCCCCCCACTCCTCGTGGGAGTGAGTCCCCCATTCCCCGTCACTCCCCGTGGGAGTGAGTCCCCCATTCCCCCCGCCCACTCCCCGTGGGAGTGAGTCCCCCCCCCACCCCCATTCCCCGTGGGAGCGAGTCCCCCATTCCCCCCCACTCCCCGTGGGAGTGAGTCCCCCATTCCCCCCGCCCACTCCCCGTGGGAGTGAGTCCCCCATTCCCCCTCACTCCCCATGGAAGTGAGTCCCCCATTCCCCCCCACTCCCCCCCACTCCCCGTGGGAGTGAGTCCCCCATTACCCCCCATTTCCCCCCCACTCCCCGTGGGAGTGAGTCCCCCATTCCCTCCCACTCCCCCCCACTCCCCATGGGAGTGAGTCCCCCATTCCCCCCCATTCCCCGTGGGAGTGAGTCCCCCATTCCCCCCCATTCCCCCCCACTCCCCGTGGGAGTGAGTCCCCCATTCCCCCCCATTCCCCCCCACTCCCCGTGGGAGTGAGTCCCCCATTCCCCCCCACTCCCCCCCACTCCCCGTGGGAGTGAGTCCCCTATTCCCCCCCATTCCCCCCCACTCCCCGTGGGAGTGAGTCCCCCATTCCCCCCCACTCCCCGTGGGAGTGAGTCCCCCATTCCCCCCACTCCCCCCCACTCCCCGTGGGAGTGAGTCCCCCATTCCCCCCCATTCCCCCCCACTCCCCGTGGGAGTGAGTCCCCCATTCCCCCCCACTCCCCCCCACTCCTCGTGGGAGTGAGTCCCCCATTCCCCCCACTCCCCGTGGGAGTGAGTCCCCCATTCCCCCCACTCCCCGTGGGAGTGAGTCCCCCATTCCCCCCCACTCCCCCCCACTCCCCGTGGGAGTGAGTCCCCCATTCCCCCCCATTCCCCCCACTCCCCGTGGGAGTGAGTCCACCATTCCCCCCCATTCCCCCCCATTCCCCCCCCACTCCCCGTGGGAGTGAGTCCCCCATTCCCCCCATTCCCCCCCCACTCCCCGTGGGAGTGAGTCCCCCATTCCCCCCCACTCCCCCCCACTCCCCGTGGGAGTGAGTCCCCCATTCCCCCCCACTCCCCGTGGGAGTGAGTCCCCCATTCCCCCCCACTCCCCGTGGGAGTGAGTCCCCCACTCCCCCCCACTCCCCGTGGGAGTGAGTCCCCCATTCCCCCCCACTCCCCGTGGGAGTGAGTCCCCCATTCCCCCCCACTCCCCGTGGGAGTGAGTCCCCCATTCCCCCCCACTCCCCGTGGGAGTGAGTCCCCCATTCCCCCCCACTCCCCGTGGGAGTGAGTCCCCCATTCCCCCCCACTCCCCGTGGGAGTGAGTCCCCCATTCCCCCTGCCCCCCCACTCCCCGTGGGAGTGAGTCCCCCATTCCCCCCACTCCCCGTGGGAGTGAGTCCCCCATTCCCCCTGCACCCCCGCCCCAGTCTCACATCCTGTCGGTTGATTGGAAGTTTGGAAATTTCTCCTGAATTCCCAATGGGATTTATCGTTTTGGTGTTCCTGCAGATGGAAATATCTCAGGATCAGAATGTTTAAGGACCTGCAGCATTTGGTAAATTTTACAGCATTGATGAACTGTTTGTTTAGCCTGATCGCAGTGCCTTTACCCTGTCTGCGTGGTCACCACACTCACGGTGTGTTATATGTTTATAGCTCAGCTTTATCATCAGCTGCTGCAAACCTTAAACCTCCACAACTGAAGTTACTAACCACGCAATAAACTCCTGCAGTTTGCAAATCCTTCCTCGGCTCCTTGGCAGGGTCAGCTACTTGGCCCTAAATAGAAACAGCTGCCTGTAGCCCAACAGGAGACTACAGTTTGCCTATATTCACCAGCGACAGGCCAAACTGCATTCAT
This sequence comes from Chiloscyllium plagiosum, assembly GCF_037043375.1. Classification (NCBI taxonomy): domain Eukaryota; kingdom Metazoa; phylum Chordata; class Chondrichthyes; order Orectolobiformes; family Hemiscylliidae; genus Chiloscyllium; species Chiloscyllium plagiosum. The sequence goes on along the minus strand of NW_028270149.1, from coordinate 2,364,616 downwards.
GTAGCACCTTTCTGGATCTCAGGATGTCCTAAAATGCTTTCCAGCCAATGAGCCTTTTTAAACTGCAGTAACTGTGAGAAAGTGGGGACTGAGACTGGCCGTTCGTGCACAGCAAGATCTCACAATCAACAATGAGGCAAACAACTAATTAAATAGCTTTACAACAATATCTTGCATTGATAGAGCATCTTCAAAGCTATAAGCCAACGCAAGGTTCTTGACCAGCTGGGGCGTTGGTTAGAGCAGAAATGCTTCATTAATGATAAAGCACTATGGAATATCCTGAAATCAGGAAAGACTCCATAGGAATGCAAAATTCTTTCAGAAATAGCAGGGATTTTGTTAAACTGGAATGTCCTGGCTCCCTCTATTATACAGATGATAGGTTGGCAGAGGTGTGGCCTCATTAGGAACTTGGCAGGCATATTTCCTCCACAGGAGAAAGTGAGGACTGCAGATGCTGGGGATCAGAGCTTAAAAATGTGTTGCTGGAAAAGCGCAGCAGGTCAGGCAGCATCAAAGGAGAAGGAGAAGGGCTTATGCCCGAAACATCGATTCTCCTTCTCCTTCGATGCTGCCTGACCTGCTGCGCTTTTCCAGCAACACATTTTTAAGCCATATTTCTTCCACAGTTCGGAGGCCCGTCTAGTTTCTTGCGATGTATTTTTTTCCTTTCACTCATTGTTTGCACTGGGTAAGTAAGATGAGACTGCATTCTCCAAAGGCTGTGCCCCATATCGTGTCAGCTCTCAGCATTTTCCGTTGTAGGGACGGTGGGGAAATTCTGATTGTCATGTCGATGGTGAGAACAGGTTGAGTGGAGGAAGTAGAATCATTGACCTCTGAGTGCGTACACGCCTGGGAGATTCTAGACTTGGGGGAACTGAAAGTGAGTGACAAGATTTCATACCTTCTTCACAGTACTCGTTCCATTTCAGGATGGGAACCTCTAACCCCTCACTACGGTTGGAATTTTTTTCTGTTTGAACATTTTGTGATCCTTTTCTGATTGGAAAATTCCCCTGTCTCATTCCCCTGTTGACTGTATCACCCCCTCACCCCATCGCTCAAAGTCCCCTACCTCATCTTGCTTATGGATTATCTACTTCAAACCTGCTACCACCCACCATATTGGTGTCTCTCTCTCTCTCTCTCACACACATACACAGATCCCCCAGGGATGGGCAAATGATGGATAGTGTGTGATGTGCAATGATCTTGGAACAGAGTGCCAAACCGGCTCAGGTATCATTTTTCAACGAGACAGGGAGTAAAATCCAGAGAGATTAATTCACAAGATTTCATGTCATCCAAGATTCCACTAAACATCACTCCACGGTCGGTGAGTGTTTGTCAGGGTTTTAATTGTCACAAAGACTGCTCCCCCATCAGGGAGGGAGTTCCACAATGTTGACCCAGTGGCTCTGAAGGTTGGGGAGTCCTTTGCCATTGAGTCAGAGAAATCACCATCAGAGAGAAAAGCTCTTCAGCCCAACAAGGCTGGTCCAGTCACAACCCCTGAGCTGACTATTCTCATCCCATTATTGAGCATGTGGCCCATAGTCTTGTGTACCGTGGTATCACTCGTGCACATCTAAATCTTGCTTCAATGTGATGAGGGTTTCTGCCTCTCCCACTCTCACAGGCAGCGAGTTCCAGATTCCCACCACCCTCTGGATAAAATTGTTCCTCTCTAGACCATCTGCCCCTCCCCTGGTCATTGATCCTTCCATCTTGGCGAAAGGTTCCTTCCTGTCTGTCCATCATAGTTTTGTACATCTCAATCATGTCCCTCTCAACCTCCTCTGCTCAAACCCCAGTCTGTCCAATCTCCCTTCATCACTCTCCAGCCTAGGAACATCCTGGTAAATCTCCTCTGCATCCTCTCTACTGTTATCATATCCCTCCTACAGTGGGGATACCAGAACTGCACACAATACTCAGCTGTGACTAAACCAACATTTCATTCAGTTTCAGCATGACCTCCCCTGCTCTTCAACACTATGCCTTGGTTAGTTTAAACAAGTATCCCATATGCCTTCTTACCCACTTTGCCCACCTTAAGGGAGCAGTGTACGAACACACCAAGGTCCCTCTGACCCTTGGTGCTTCCCAGGGTCCTACCGTTCATCAGGTATTCCCGCGCCTTGTTGGTCCTGCCCAAGTGCATCACCTCGCAGTGAGCTGGATCGAATTTCATTTCCCAGTGGTCAGCACATTTGTCCAGCCTATCTATATCCTTCTGTAAACTAAGGCTCTCCTCCTATTTACTGAATTTTTACATTGTCTGTGAACTGACTGATAAACCTCCAACATTCAAGTCTAAATTATTTATAATTGGCTGAGTGGCAGGGAGAGAGTCTGTGACACAATTAAAGAAATTAGCATAGACAAACACGAGCTTCTGAGTGGTCTGCTCAGATTAAAAGGAGATAGGGCCAAACAGCAAGGGCCCCAACACTGCCTCCTGCAGGAACCCACTTGTCACAGACTTCAAGTTGGAAAAACACCCCTCAATCATCACACTCTGCCTCCTGCCACACCACCCAATTCTGGAGTCAAATTTCCAAGGATCCCACAGGCTCTTACCTTTGCTATCTGACTCCCATACGGGACCTTATCAAAAGCCTTGCTGAAATCCAGTAGACTACATCAATAGCATTACCCCCACCCACAGACCTGATCACCTCGTTGGAAAATTCAATCAACTCGATCAGACACAGCCTTCCCTTAACGAAACCATTCTGACTGTTCCTGATGAATCCCTGTCTCTCCAAATGCAGAATAATTCTGTCGCTTAGAATTGTCTCCAACTGTTTCCCCACCACAGAGGTTAGACTGATTGCTTTGTAGTTTCCTGGATTATCCCTTGCTCCCTTCTTGAATAACAGTATCACACTGACTGTCCTCCAGTACCTCTCCTGTGGCCAGACAGGAATTAAACATTACTGCAAGCACCCCTACTATTTCCTCCCTTGTCTCACTCTACAGCCTGGGATACATTTCATCCTGCCCAGACACTTACATAAGCCCACCAGGTCACTCAGAACTGCTGTCTGTCTCTTGTTGCCAATCAAAATCTTAATAACTCGCAGCATTGGAATAAGTGAGCACTGGGGTTTACTGGAGCTCAGATATGGGGTCTTGTGTCAATGGAAACAATTTCCTCATCTATATTTTCGGACTAGGGTCATATGTGGGAGCCTGTTAGTTAATGTTTTATTTAGAGTTAATGTTTCTTTGAGCAACAGAGAAAGTCCAAAAAAATAGAGGAATTCAAAATGATGGAAGGTTTTGATTGAATAGAAAGGGGAGGAATTGTTCCCAGTGACAGGATCTTTAAAGAGAAGAACAATCTCACAGGCACTTGGTAAAAAGAAGAGAGGTGAGGTAATAAAAACCATGATCCACTGAGTGCTCTGAGCTGCCGCACATAGCGGCAAGTGGAAGCCATTTCAACTGGAACGTGCAGAGAGGAATTGGAGATCTATCTTGGCTATGGAATGGAAAAAGGAGTGAGTCAGATCACTTGGATTAGTTTTACCAAAGAGTTGATGGGGACGTGTTGGGCTGAACAGCCTGGTTCTCTGTGATGTGTTTGTGATAATCGCCTACAGCAGTTTCCTGATTAGCAAGTGAACAATCTACTAACCACTCAGCAAATACAGTACAAACGGCTGCAAAGAATCATAAATTCTGATCCATGAAAACAGGAAAAATCACTACAACATTTGTCTATAAGGAAAAAGAACTTTTTTATTTGCATCTAAGTTTAGATGAAAATATCTAAATTATAGAATTTATTTATTCTAAAAACTTCTTATATAAATATTCACAAAAAATAAGAAATACAGTAAAACAATCAGGAACTGTGGACAATTCAATCAAATAAATAGCTTAGTCTTAATATTATTAACATCAGGTAAAACCTACAATTTCTAAAGTGATTATTTTTTGGAGTGTATTAGCTTGAGATTTATGTTTTGTACAAAATGCCAGTTACACTCAAAAAAATACAACTAGCCTCACAGACACCGACAGAAATAGGTATTCACCTGCTTTTGTAATTATCAACTTGACAAGTGCAATTTCATTATCCTGTTCCAGAATATAAATTAAATACAAAAAAAAAGTCTTTTCACTGAAATGCACATGGAGATGGAATGTCATTCTTGTGAACATTCAGGATAACGTGGAGCTCACAGTGACACTTCCAGCTATTACCGTGTGACACACTTCTTACAGGGACAGGGGGGAACGGGAATAATTAGTGCTTGTGCAAAAACAAAACCCTGCACGGTCTTCAACTAATTCCAAGTGTATTACCCGACCAATGCTTCTTCCTATGAGTGTGCTCCTTAATAGGAGCATGAGAACACCGACATAGAACTCGCAGAGTTTGATTTGTGATAGGTAGCTGAAAAAAAAACTCCTGAAACTACAGTCAGAACTTGTTATTATGGCACAATTTTGGTCAATTTTGTTGATGTAGAATAAAGTCAGTAGCAACCTAGGAGGAAAATTACTCTGCAATAACAACATTCTGTTTAGCAAGAACTGCTGAAGTGGTAACACATTATTTAGAAGATTTAAAACTTCATTTCCTGAGTGTCTATGGTTCAGTTCCACTTTATCAAAGACACATCACTTCGAATACTAAACCACTTCACAGGGGACAATGGAATACAATCAGCTTGTTTCAAACTGTTTATCTGTGAAGTTACTGAGGCGTTTCATTGGCCCTTTCAAATCTGATGCTTTATGTGTGCGATAGGAATAAGATATCAAATGCATTTGTGAACAATTACAAATATGGTACAGTTTTTCGAGAATGATGATAGTCCCACATTTGAAATGAACATTTCAGCTACAAGAAGTCCTTCTCAGCTTTCCTGCAGTGGGAGCTCACTAATATTCATCTCTCTTTTTAACCTGTTCACTGTTTGTTTAATTTAAGATCTGCTTAGACAAGGGCATGAGGGCATGTACAGATAAAGCTCACTTGTCACTAACATTGCCTGAGTGCAGTGGGGCTGTGGTTTTCTGTTCACAAGCTCCATGCTGTTGCATCAAGACAGGATGCACTTTGACAATCGTCTACAGTCAGAAGACAGACCTTACTAAAGACTGTGAGTTTAATCACAAACTAATAAGTTAAACAAGTACAGTCCCCACCCAGCAATCTGCTCATTCGCGACATTTAACATTGGCCCCCAGCCCACTACCCCAGGTATTTAAAGGTCAGTAATGGTTATTTCCAGCAGAATTCCCTGTCACTCTGAGACTGGCTGCAGCAGCTCATTCCAGTTGGCATTGCAACCCGAGATGTGCATGGTCACCTTGTTACTGTAGGGCTTTACTAAGGCAGACTGCAGTTAGCATCAATCTGATAAAAACCAGGCCTCAACTAGCAATTGGTAATTGGTGCAAGGAACAGTCATTTCACTGTCAGTCTCTTGCACCGTGTTACTGAAGGGGATAATTCACTGGAGCAGAGTGCAAGGTTGACCTTCTGTTATTCTCGATCTTACAGTTTTTAGGATGCAGTGCTTTTCTTGGGCTCCAATGAGGAATATGAAGGGACGTTGGCACTTTGGGTTAGTGCCAGTAAAGGAGTGATTAAGAAATGTTGAAACGTCGAAATGTTGTTGTTGCTGGAAAGTATTTTGTTGCTAATTAGAGGAGGGAGAGATCTTGTTGATTCCCAGTGAGATACTCTGCAGTTCGAAACACTGAGCCAGTGGCAAAACACCTGAGTCTTTCTACCTGATGGCAGACTTTATGTCACGTTTTAACAGAAAGACTTAAAGCTGAAAGATACCAAAGTAAGTGGCATCATAACTGAGCAATTCGGGGTCAGTCACACTCACAAACAGTTTATCTCCTGATTTCAGTTGGAACACACCCCCTTGATTGACTGAGTTGAAACTAGCAGCTTGCTTTTTATCAACTGGTGTTTTCGATGCCTTCATGAGGAGCGTGACTTGGTTCTTTGTTCTTTGCAAATAGATGTATTGAAGAAACGGGGCGTTGGATGCGTTGACAGTCTTGTTACTGGACAGTCGAAAACTAACCTGACAGTAAACGTAATAAAATCCAGGCTCAGTGATAACAAGCTTCCCACTAGTATAGTTTATATTGTGTGTAAATGCTGGGAAGCCTTTAGCCATCCATTGCTTTATTGGCTTGCCTTTGTCTTTGGGAAAGTTGGTGTCTACTAAAAGAACAGCAAATAAATTATTAGTGTAAAAGTCTCGTTTGAATGGTTGTACAACTTCAACATCAAAACCATGCAACAAATTCTAATTAATGTAGGCTAGTGGTTGGAAAACAATAATGAGAACCCAAACACTACACTTATTTTAGAATTGTCTAGATTCTAATCAGACTGTCTCTTTCCCAAGCTGTTCAATGTTGACTGAACCAGAAGTGAATTAGACCAAGCTTTCACCGTCTAGAGTCACCAGAACAGAATTAGTTAATTCTCCTTCAGTCCTTTAGCATATTGTCTAGTCACATAAGAGACATCACAACAGAGTTCAAAGTTTCATCATTTGAATCCTTGTGAGTCTATCTCTTCTAAAATGGAATTGGAATGATGCTGATGCTCATCCTCAGGATATCACGGAATGTTTCTTCGCCAATGAATTATTTTTGAATTACATCACATTAGCAAATAACAGACAGCAAGATTCCACCGCAGATATAATGATCAGTTGATCCATCTGGCAGCGTTTATTCCAGGAAACATGATTGTTAGGAGACTAGAAAAACTGACTTGCTGCACAGACAGTGTTGGGTTATTTTATGTTCATGTGAAGAGTGTAAATGCTTCAAACAATGTGCAGCACCTTATCGCTGACTCACGCATCACTGTATCATCACTGCAAGACTGCAAAATCTGCCGATATTGTAAGGGAGGCTGGAATGAAGCACACACGTTTTGGAGACTCTGTACAAACTGACCCAAACATGTTGATGTTCCATGTGAAGGTACTGCTCCCAAGTGTTGGTGACAGACTCTTGACCTCCTCAGAGAGATGAGAGCTGTCCTCATGAATGAACCTTGACAATGTCATTGGCCCATTGGGATTTGGGGGCTTCACTGTCAACTTCAAATAAAATCAAATAACAGAAATGCAGGAAACCTGAATTAAAGACAAAGTACTGGAAAATCTCAGTGGAGAGAGTGGGCAGAGTTAACGTTTTCAACCTGAAATGAAGACTCATAGTTCGACAGGGTTCCCCATGGGAGACTGGTGAGCAAGGTTAGATCTCATGGAATACAGGGAGAACTAGCCATTTGGATACAGAACTGGTTCAAAGGTAGAAGACAGAGGGTGGTGGTGGAAGGTTGTTTTTCAGATTGGAGGCCTGTGACCAGTGGAGTGCCACAAGGATCGGTGCTGGGTCCTCTACATTTTGTCATTTACATAAATGATTTGGATGCGAGCATAAGAGGTGCAGTTAGTAAGTTTGCAGATGACACTAAAATTGGAGGTGTAGTGGACAGCGAAGAGGGTTACCTCAGATTACAACAGGATCTGGATCAGATGTGCCAATGGGCTGAGAAGTGGCAGATGGAGTTTAATTCAGATAAATGCGAGGTGCTGCATTTTGGGAAAGCAAATCTTAGCAGGACTTATACACTTAATGGTAAGGTCCTGGGGAGTGTTGCTGAACAAAGAGACCTTGGAGTGCAGGTTCATAGCTCCTTGAAAGTGGAGTCGCAGGTAGATAGGATAGTGAAGAAGGTGTTTGGTATGCTTTCCTTTATTGGTCAGAGTATTGAGTACAGGAGTTGGGAGGTCGTGTTGCGGCTGTACAGGACATTGGTTAGGCCACTGTTGGAATATTGTGTGCAATTCTGGTCTCCTTTCTATCAGAAAGATGTTGTGAAACTTGAAATGATTCAGAAAAGATTTACAAGGATGTTGCCAGGGTTGGAGGATTTGAGCTACAGGGAGAGGCTGAACAGGCTGGGGCTGTTTTCCCTGGCGTGTTGGAGGCTGAGGGGTGACCTTACAGAGGTTTATAAAATCATGAGGGGCATGGAAAGGATAAATAGACAAGGTCTTTTCCCTGGGGTGGGGGAGTCCAGAACTAGAGGGCATAGGTTTAGGGTGAGAGGGGAAAGATATAAAAGAGACCTAAGGGACAACTTTTTCACACAGAGAGTGGTACATGTATGGAATGAGCTGCCAGAGGAAGTGGTGGAGGCTGGTACAATTGCAATATTTGAAAGGCATTTAGATGGGTATATGAGTAGGAAGGGTTTGGAGGGATATGGGCCGGGTGCTGGCAGGTGGGACTAGGTTGGGTTGGGATATCTGGTCGGCATGGACGGGTTGGACCGAAGGGTCTGTTTCTGTGCTGTACATCTCTATGACTCTATTGGACTCCAAATGTTAACTATGTTGCTCTAGTCACTGATGCTGCCAGACCTGCTGAGTTTCTCCTGTACTTTCTCTGTTTTTTAATTGTTAAACCTAATGCAATCTTCACCTGGAATCTGCTGCTGCTGACTTTGCTGTGTGGCCTATCATATCCTCAGTGCTTTTCCTGTTCTTCTTATATTGAGCTAATGCAAGAGAGATCCATATCTGCCCTGGCTGGATTGGTTCACTCAGCACCCAATCAACGCTGTGGCCTTGTTATCCATCTGAAGGAGCAGGAGAAATCCACTGGTCCCATAACTCCTAGACTGATAACTTCAGGACACTGACTGTAAACTGACAATTCGTCACACATTTCTCAGGAACAGCTGGTTTTGCCTTTTGGAGACTTCTATCTGCCTTTTGTTTAGGGTTCAGCTTGTGTTGGGATCTGAGCGTGTGTCCTGTGTTGTAGTTTACCCTGAAAACCACTGACACTATCACTGGTAACTCAATCAGTTCTTTGCTTTTTAATGATCTGGATATGGAGGAGATGGAAATGTGTTGCTGGAAAAGCGCAGCAGGTCAGGCAGCATCCAGGGAACAGGAGAATCGACGTTTCGGGCATTAGCCCTTCCTCAGGATATGGAGGAGGGTTTGGATAGAGCCAGGTGGGTGAATGGGGAGTGGAGGGAGACATTGGACAAACAGATCAGGTGTTGCTACAGGAATGTAGTGAGACAGACATCAGTTTCTGATTTCCATTGAGATCTCATCAACTTGCAATGTGAGGGCCAGAAAGCCAATGGAAATGAACTCTCTCTCCAGCTTTCAAGCAGTACATTTTAATGGCTATGGGCTGGTGCTGGAGGATGGGATGAGAACAGTGAACTGCTTGTTTTAGACCAGTATGGATGTGATGGGCTGAAGGGCCTGGTTCTGTGCTGTCGGCCTCTCTGACTCTATGCAGCGTAGTTGCACTGGGCGGAAACTATGCGGTGAAGCTCAGTTTCGAGCTGTAAATAGGCACAGGCTTCAGAACCAAACTGTTGGTCATTTAGGGATTGATGTTCTGACTCAGAACCCTCAAGGGGCTGGGCTGTGAAATGTAAAAGGTCACACTCATACAGTAAACTGTGCTCAGGTTTTGCCCCCAGGTTAAAGCGCATCGTGTAATCACTGGAGAACAATCTCACACACCTTATCACCCAGTCAGAAGTATAACACTGACCACTGCCTGTGAACACCACAATAACCTGTGTGTTTCCTTCAGTCCTGACAAGTTGTGTCCAATGACTTTATTCTGCATTTTTTTATAACTTAAGTTTTAACTGACCTATCCCATATGGACTGGGCTCTGCCTATGTTCTGGGAGTTGGTGAGCAGGGGCATTTACCATGCAGGGACGCTGGGGGTGGACCTGGGAGGAATTTCACATCTTGGGGTAATTTCCTAACACCGCCCCCCCTCCTCCTAGTCATGCTCTTTCAATGTTTTCAATTGTTGTGAGTGTCCCTGGCTAGGGCAGTATTTATTACCCGTCCCTAGTTGCCCCTTGAGAAGGTGGGGGTGAGCTGCCTTCTTGAACCACTGCTGTCCATGTGCTGTAGGTAGACCCACAATGTCCCTTAGGGAGGGAATTCCAGGATTCTGACCCAGTAACAGTGAAGGGACGGCGATATATTTCCAAATCGGGGTGGTGATTGGTTTGGAGGGGAACTTGCAGGGGGTGGTGTTCCCATGTATCTACTGCCCTTGTCCTTCCAGATGGAAGTGGGCGTGGGTTTGGAAGGTGTTATTGAAGTCGCTTTGGTGAATCTCTGCAGTGTATCTTGTAGATGGTACACACTGCTGCTACTGAGTGTCGGTGACTGAGGGAGGGGATGTTTGTGGATGTGATGCCAATCAAGCGGCTGCTTTGTCCTGGATGGTGTCAAGCTTCTTGAGTATTGTTGGAGCTGCCCCCATCCAGGGCAAGTGGGGAGTATTCCATCACACTCCTGACTTGTGCCTTGTAGATGGTGGGACAGGCTTTGGGGAGTCAAGGAGGGGAGTTACCTGTTCCAGGATTCCTAGTCTCTGACCTGCTTTTGTAGCCACTACATGGCTAGTCTGGTGAAGATGCTGTTGAACTGTTGTAGATGGTGAGGGATTCACTGACGGTCGTGCCTTTGAATGCTTTTGTGTCCGAATCAGAGAATGACTGGCCTCAGATTGCAGAAATGGGTATAAGTCAGAATTTGGGGTGTCACTCCTTGGGTCCGAGACTCCTCCTAGAATCTGACATCATTTATGTAACAAGACAGCCAATCAGCCCATCAAGTCTGCAGCTTTGACAAAGGGTCAGTTAGACTCTAAACCTCAGCTCTTTTCTCCCCTTACAGATGCTGCCAGACCTGCTGAGATTTTCCAGCATTTTCTCTTTTGAAGTCTGCATTGCCTCCTCATGAAGAAATCCAGGCAGCACCACACCTCTGCTCACTCACCACTGACCTACTTCACTCACATCTTTATCTGATTTTCTTCCCACATTATTGATCGTGTCTGGTACTAACCCCATGCAGCTGTTATCACTCACTGTGTAAGAAGAACACTCTCCCTCACAATTCTCCTGTTGCCCTGCATCTAAATCAATTCCCTTCCTCGTTGTAGTGGTGTGTCCAGATCACACTGGGAGGGGGCTGAGTTACTAATACCTTGTACTTTGTAGCCTGGAACTGTAGACTGTGAGCTCGAGCTAACAATCTTCTCTCCCTCATGTGGCTGGCCAGGAGTCTCTCGCACAGCTTGTTGTTGGTGTTTGCTTGTCAGTAATCAAAGCATTTAGCTGTGTTCAGATCACACCTTCCTTGGCCGTCAAATCCTGGGGTGGCACTCTAATCTAGAGCTTTTCACTACAGGGCAGAGACAAGACCCATTACAGGACCCATTACAGGACCCATTACAGGACAGAGACAGGACCCATTACAGGACCCATTTCAGGACCCATTACAGGACAGAGACAGGACCCATTACAGGACAGAGACAGGACCCATTACAGGACCCATTACAGGACCCATAACAGGGCAGAGACAGGACCCATTACAGGACCCATTACAGGACCCATTACAGGACATAGACAGGGCCCATTACAGGATCCATTACAGGACCCATTACAGGACAGAGACAGGACCCATTACAGGACCCATTACAGGACAGAGATAGGACCCATTACAGGACCCATTACAGCACAGAGACAGGACCCATTACAGGACAGAGACAGGACCCATTACAGGACAGAGACAGGACCCATTACAGGACCCATTACGGGACCCATTACACTGGAAAACTCTCCCCTGTTGTCTTTCCTCCATCAGTCACGGGAAGAGCTTTTCTTTGTCTTACTTCTACAAGCCTGTCCTTCTCTCCTTCCCCGTCAAACCTCCCTCAATCTCCTTAGCTCCAAATACGACAGCTCCAGTTTATCCACCCCCAATCCCCCAACCCCTCGTCACTACATCTCTCCTGCAGAGAACTGATCTGGTTAACTTCTCAAGGCCATTCCTATCGTCACTGACTAGAACTGACTGTCATACCCCAGTTGTGACCTAACCAGAGATTTATACAATTCAACATTACTTCTCAGCTTTATCAACACCTTTATTTCTGAAACTGAAGATCCTACATATTTTATCAAAAACACTCTCAATAATTCCTTCTTTCACCCAGGTCCCTTTGTTCCTGCACACTGTTTAAAATGAGGTTATTAAGTCTATATTGCCTCTCCCTATTCCTCTGATCAAACTGCATCTTCTCACATTTCTCTGTAATAAACTCAACCTGCCAGTTTTCTGACCACCCTGGTAACCTCCCTAGGACTTATTGCGGACTTTTCAAATCAGTGTCACTATTCAGCACTCCTCCTGGTTTGGTATCATGAGAAAGTTTTGGAGTTTTACCCAATCTTCCCAGATCATTTCAGGTTATGACCACAGCACTGAGCCTTAGGAAACATGATCTTGTCCTGTCTCCAGTGAACACAGTTGATCCCCGGTGTTAAAGATCCCCACCAGGGAGTGAACTTCCACATCACAGAATGGTAAGGAGGGAGTGACCCACGCCAACTATAGCACCACCTCACTCCCACCAACAACTGGGGAAGAAGGAGGCAGGGGACCTGCTTCAAGTACAACAGCAATAACCATACACTGACATGGCATTCCCAACAACCTTTCTCATTGATGTTGCAGGAGGGAGAGTGAGGACTGGGGGGATGCTGACGGGAAGGTACATTAATCCTTTAAAAGCTTGCCTTGTGATCAGATGGAGCACACGCTGAGCAGGATGCACACGGGACTCCTGAGTAAGGCAGGTCATATATTTGGACGGTTGGTTTACCTGAAACACTACTTCGGTCATGTCTCCCACCCATCCTTCTCCTCTAACCAATAAAAAGAGGTTCTGTGCGCCGATTCGGTAAGGTCATTCATTTTTTTATCCAATAGTCTCTTTGGGAATTCCGAACAGTGGGAATGGATGTAGGATGTGGGAGGTAAGGGTCCCCACTAGTGTCCCACTGACTTCATCTGCGGGAAGTGCACCCAACTCCAGCTCCTTGGAAATTGTGTTAGGGAACTGGAGCTGAGGCTGGATGAACTATAGATCATTCAGGAGGCAGAGGGGGTTATTGAGAGGAGTTACAGAGAGGTAGTTACACCTCAGGTACAAGAAAAAGGCAGATGGGTTACAGTCAGGGGATGGAAAGGGAACCGGCAGATAGTGCAGGGATCCCCTGTGGCCATTCCCCTCAATAATATTTATACTGTGTTGGATACTGTTGAGGGGGGACAGTCTACTGGGGAAAACAAATAGTGACCAGGTCTCTGGCACTGAGCTTGGCGCTGTGGCTCAGAAAGGAAGGGGGGAGAATAGGAGACTGATAGTGAGAGGAGGTTCAATGGTTAGAGGAACAGACAGGAGATTCGGTGGTCACAAACAAGACTCCCAGATAATATGTTGCCTCCCAGGTGCCAGGGTCTAGGATGTCTCTGATCGAGTCTACAGGATTCTGAAGGGGGAGGGTGAGCAGCCAGACGTCGTGGTGCACGTTGACATCAATGGCAGAGCCAGAAAAAAGGATGAGGATCAGGAATGTGGTTTCAGGGAGTTAGGTTGGAAGCTAAAAAGCAGGGCGCGCAGAATATTAATCTCAGGGTTACTACCAGTGTCACGTACTAGTGAGGGGAGGAACAGGGAGCCAGTGCAGCTAAACACATGGCTACAGGGCTGGTGCAGGAGGGAGAGCTTCAAACACGTGGATCATTGGGATACCTTCTGGGGAAGGTGGGACCCAGACAGAAAGGGTGGGTTGCATTTAAACTGGAGAGGCACCAACGTCCTGGGAGGGAGATTTTCCAGAGCACTTTGGAGGGGTTAAACTAGTTTGGCAGGCAGTTGGGAACCAGAGCTACAAATCAGAGGAGAGGGTAGTAACAGACAGAAATAGAATGCAGAGCGTCTATCAGGAGGACACACAGTTGATGGGGCAAAGGGATGGGTTAAAGTGTGTCTGCTTTAATGCAGGGAGTGTCAGGAATAAGAGTGATGAACTTAGAGCATGGATCAGTACCAGTTGCTGGATGTTACAGGGTTTAGATCTTTTAAAAAGGGAGGGGGGTAAAAGAGGAGGGGGAGTAGCATTATTAATTAGAGAGTGCATCACAGCTGCAGAAAAGGTGGTTGTTGAGAAGGATTTGTTGACTGAGTCAGTATGGGTGGAAATCAGTAACAGGAAAGGAGCAGCCAATTTATTGGGTGTTTTCTATAGGACACCCAAACCCTCACCCTCCCAAGGTGCAGATGGAACAGAGTTGTTGTTATGGGCGACATCAACTTCCCCAATATTGATTGGAACCTCCTTACTCCCGACGGAGCCGATTTTGTCAGGTGTGTCCAGGAAGGATTCCTGACTCAGTATGTAGATACACCGACTAGGAGGGAGGCCATATAGAATTTGGTGCTAGGCAATGAACCAAACCAGGTGTCAGATCTCTCAGTGGGAGAACATTTCTATGACAGTGACCATAACTGTCTCATCTTTACCATAGCCATGGAGGGGGATAGGAACAGACAGTATGGGAAAGGTATTTAACTGGGGAGGGGAAACTATACTGTTATTTGACAGGAGATGTGGATATATTGGGAATAATTGTTCTACGGGAAAGGCACAGCAGAAATGTGGAGGCTGTTTAAGGAGCACTTGTTCAGAGTGTTGGATAACTTTGTCCCATAGACAGGCAAGGAATGGTAAGGTGAAGGAGCCTTGGAGGACAGGAGAAAAGGAGTTTCTCATCAAAAGGAAGGAGGAAGCTTACTTAAGGTTGCAGAAGGATCTGGTACAGCTTTAGAGGATTACAGGGTAGCAAGGCAAGATCTCAAAAATGGCCTGAGGAGAGCTAGTAGGGGGCACGAAAAAGCCTTAGCACAAAGGATTAGGAAAACCCAAAGATGTTCTGCATGTATGTGAGGAATAAGAGAACGATCAGAGAGGGTAGGGCCGATCAGGGGAAGCGGAGGGAACTTGTTGATAGAACACTGAGGACCAGGTAAATAGGCTTGAACAAGTTGATATTAAGAAAGTGGATATGCTGGAAATTCTGGGAAGCATCAAGATAGATAAGTCCCCAGGGCCAGACCAGATATATCCAAGGTTACTACGGGAAGCGAGGAATGGGATTGCTGCACCTCGGTGATGATCTTTGCAACCTCACTCTCCACAGGGGTAATACCAGAAGACTGGAGGGAGGTGAATGTTGTTCCTCTGTTCAAGAAAGGGAACAGGGAAATCACTGGGAATTACTGACTAGTCAGTCTTACATCTGTGGTGAGCAAGGTACTGGGAAGGATTCTGAGAGGTAGGATTTATGACTACTTGGAAAACATTGTTTGATTAAAGATAGTCAGCATGGCTTTGTGAGGGGCAGGTCATGGATGACAAGTCTAATTGAGTTCTTTGAGGATGTGACGAGAGATGTTGATGAAGATCGAGCAGTAGATGTGGTGTATATGGATTTCAGTAAGACATCTGATTAGATTCTCCATGATAGGATCATTTCAAAAGTTAGGAGGTATGGGATACAGGAAAATTTGGCTGTCTGGATGCAGAATTAGCTGGCCGAAAGAAGACAGCAAGTGGTAGTGGATGGAAAGCATTCCACCTGGAGGTCGGTGACCAGTGGTGTCCTGCAGGGATCTGTTCTTGGCCATCTGCTGTTTGTAGTTTTTATAAATGGCTTGGATGAAGAAGTGGAAGGGTGGGTTAGTAATTTTGCCGATGACACAAAGGTCGGTGGTGTTATAGATAGTGTCGAGGGCTGTTGCAGGCATTGACAGGATACGGAACTGGGCTGAGAAGTGGCAGATGGAGTTCAACCTGGATAAATGCAAAGTGCTGCATTTTGGAAAGTTGAGTTTGAATGCTGAATAAAGACAGGATTCTTGGCAGAGTGGAGGAACAGGGAGATCTTAGGGTCCATGTACATAGATCCCTCAAAGTTGCCACACAAGTTGAAAGCGTTAAGGCAGCATATGGGGTTTTGGCTTTCATTAACAGGGGGGCAGAGTTTAAGAGCCACAAGGTTTTGTTGCAGCTCTATAAAATGCTGGTAAGACCACGCTTGCAATATTGTGTCCAGTTCTGGTCGACGCTTTAGAGAGGGTGCAGAGGAGATTTACCAGGATGCTGCCTGGATTGGAGGGCGTGTCTTATGAAGAGAGGTCGAGTGAGCTAGGGCTTTTCACACTGGAGAAGGAGGAGGAAGAGAGGTGACTTGATAGAGGTGTACAAGGTAATGAGAGGCAGAAATAGAATAGATAGCCAGAGACCTTTCCCCAGGGGAGAATGGTGGTCACAAAAGGTCAGAATTTTAAGATGATTGGAGGAACGTACAGGGGAGATTCCAGAGGTAGGTTCTTTACGCAGAGTGTGGTGGGTGCATGGAATGCACTGCCAGCAGTGGTCAGAGACGTCAGGGAGATTTAAGCGACAGCTGGACAAGCACATGGACGGCAGTAAATTGAGGGGTGTGTAGGTTAGGTTGATCTCAGATTAAGATAAATGCTCAGCACAACATCGTGGGCTGAAGGCCCTGTACTGTGCTGTTCTGTGTTCTATGTTTATCCACATCTAGCTCAGTATTTCTCATGCAAATGTGACATTTTTTACAGTGAGGTTACAGCTGGAAGAGGAAGATTTGAGTGAAGCTGTGCACTGGTACCTGCTCTGTGGTGGGATGGAGCGGTGGCAATGAGATGAGCTGCTGTCTGTTCAGGTCTGATGCTGCTGATAGTTGGACCAGGATGGCTCCCTGAAAATCAAGATTAAACCGAATCAGACACAAGAAATACCGTCATCCGTTCAACATCAACCACCCCTCCACCCCACACCCCACTCCCCATCCCCATACAACAGCCTCCACGCCCCATACCCCACCACCCACCTCCTCCCCTCCACTACACTGTTTTGGAACACTGTCCCTCCACCTTCCCTCTCCACCCTGTCACCCTTGTACCACACACACACACAATTCACAAATATCACAAGGCAAATAACAAGAGAACTATTGGCTGGCGTTTTTGGATTACTGGTTGCATAGCATGAGATGGTAACCATAATTAGACTGTGCCACTTGAATAACTCATTGTTATCCTTGGGCATCATAAAGAAAAAGAAACCTGTTTTGATTGCTGTGGGTTATGACTTGACAAAGACTTATCTCAAAGTCTCTGTCAGTACCTTCCAAACCCATGACCACTTCCATCTCGAAGGACAGGGACAGCACATACATTGGAACACCACCCCCTGCAAGTTCCCTTCCAAACCACTCACCATCCTGACTTGGAAATATATCGCCATTCCTTCACTGTTGCTGGGTCAAAATTCTGGAATTCCCTCCCTAAGGGACATTGTGGGTCAACCCCACAGCACATGGACTGCAGCGGTTCAAGAAGGCAGCTCACCCCCACCTTCTCAAGTGGCAACTAGGGACAGGCAATAAATACTGGCTCAGCCTGTGATGGTCATGTCCCACGAGTGAATTTTTTAAAACATAAAGTACTTTTTAAAGTGTAGATATTGTTATAATGTAGGAAGCACAGCAAGCTCCCACCAACAACACTGTGGTAGCGACCAGATAAAGTGCATTAACAATGTTAATTACTGATTACTATAGAGCAGGATGCCTGGCTTGCTTGTCTGAAGGAGTTTCTAGCTGAGAGGGAGGAGATGTACATAACCCCTCACTGCAGTGTCAATCACCATCTTCTGTTTAAATCAGAGAGTGGGACTTGAACCCTTACTTTCACTGACCTGAGTGGGTGCTCACAAACTGAACCAAATCTGCAGACATCAATGTGGATAAGATGTCACTTCCAGTGCTCACCATTAAAGCAAAGTTCTGCTGCACTGAAATGTTGCCACAAGTTAAACTGCCCCCAGTATTCAGGGGAGGTGCATTAGTCAGGGGTAAATGTGGAACAATGGGTTTGGGGAATGGGTCTGGGTGGGTTACGCTTCAGAGGGCTGAAAAAAATCAATGAAAGGGGACATTGGAAGGAGGTTGGAAGCAACATATCATACTACATTGTGTGCTCAAACAACAACAAGTCAATGTTCTGCAAGGTAAGAGATCAGATCTTAGCATCTACCAACATTGCAATGGGTTTCTGCCCTACATGTGATATGTTGCCAGGATATTGCCAGCTCTTTATGTGATATATTGCTAATTCAGGAAAGTACCTCATACTGAGGGCTGGGAAATGACTGGTGAGTCAACAATTATCTTCCTTCACGTGACTCTGTGGCATTTGGGAAGGTGATACTGTGGACAGGGCTCAGGCAACTAAAGGACACAGAGCTGCAACAAACATTTTGGGGAGTGAAAGTGTCCAGGCATAGGCATAAGAAATAAAAAAAAATCAGACCAATGTCATTCAATTTACCAATGAAACAGAATCGTGTATAACAGAAAAAGGCTCTTTAAAAATACAATTAACTCCAACTCCCTTACCTTCCCTGTTAGCCCGAGAAAGAATTCCTTTTCTTCAACATTTATCTAATTTACCTTTGGATGTTACTGTTGTATTACGGAGAGCCAGGGAAGAGGTACTAAATACTGTCTTGGCAAGGCTGCCCATATCCCGTGGACACATCAATATCAAATACACCATCAATGTGGACTCCATCGGTGAAGAGAAGGCATTTATCTTTGGTCTGAATCTGAAGGCCATCCCCCCCGCCATCCTGACTATTTGGCACAGATCACACATTAACCATACGGCTGTCTGACAGTGGGTTTCTGGTTTCTGAACCTGTGTCTTTAGTTTGAAGTTCTCAGTAGGTGAAGTGGCAATAGTTTGCAATGTGCAGTGACTTGGCTCTCTAACTGTAACTAATTTATCCACAAGATCAAAGAAAGTTTCTAAACCCCACCTGAAGCAGCCACTCTCTGCCTTACATTTCACTGGTGATTGATTTAGGAAACAATTCTCTCCTGCAATCAGTTAGTCAGGCTTTTGAAAACAGCACTGATGTTTCTAAAAGGACAGTTGTGACTTGGCTCCTCTCATCAAGCAGTCCAACTCGTCCCATTGGCTGATGGGGATTTTAAATTCAGTTAAAGTAAGGCAATTAAAAAATAGAGCTGCCATTTCACACAAACTCTTCATCAATGTGTTGGAATGAGCTAAAGGATATTTGCTGCACTTAGCAGGTTCTAAATTGTATGTGACTTCACACCGATGCCCACTGTCTGAATAAGGTGGTCAGTTAGATTACACCCAGAGCCAC